>NC_059114.1:48813772-49113772 GCF_020740685.1 Jaculus jaculus | reverse complement strand
TTATAGCATCCATAGGAAACTAATACAGGCATCTAAAATATTCCATGAAAGGATTATACTAAGTGAGGTAACCCAGGCCCAGAAAGCCAAGTGCCACATGTTCTCTCTCATATGTGGATCCTAGCTACAGATGACTGGGCTTCTGCATGAGAAGGAAAATAATTAGTAGCAGAGGCCAGTAAGTTAAAAAGGAGATATAAAGGTTTGAGAAAGAAAGGGAGGAGGGTACTTAATAGGTTGATATTGTATATATGTAAGTAGAATGATTGAGATGGGGAGGTAATATGATGGAGAATGGAATTTCAAAGGGGAAAGTGGGGGGGGGGGGAAGGAGGGTATTACCATGGGATATTTTTTTATAATCATGGAAAATGTAAATAAAAATAAAATAAAATAAAATATTCCATGAGAGTCTTTTACATGATGCTGATGCATGTTAAAAATAACAAAATAAGCACCTATTGCCTGGAATTGAGCAGAAGCAATACCTATGGCCAGGACAGTCCATCTTTGTTTTTTTGTTTTTTGGATTTTCGAGGTAGGGTCTCACTCTAGCTCAGGCTGACTTGGAATTCATTATGCAGTCTCAGGTTGGCCTCAAACTCACAGCGATCCTCCTACCTCAGCCTCCTGAGTGCCGGGATTAAAGGCATGCACCACCATGCCTGGCCAGGACAGTCCATCTTCAGAGTCAGCCCATTCACACTGTCCTCTGTCCCCCACCATGTCACACTCAAACTTGTTAACCTGAGAGTGCCGCTTTTCATACTAATGAAAGAAGCTAAGGAATCTTACTCTAAACTGTATGCTGATAAATTAGCACAAAACATCCTTTCGCATTTGTAAGCGATTTTTAAGATTCTCTTTCTTCTGAAGGTCTCTGTGTCATTTTTAAATTTTTTCTTTTTTTTTTTTTTTTTTGGTTTTTCAAGGTAGGGTCTCACGCTAGGCCAGGCTGACATGGAAATCACACTCTGTATTCTCAGGGTGGCCTCGAACTCATGGTGATCCTCTACCTCTGCCTCCCGAGTGCTGGGATTAAAGGCGTGCGCCACCACGCTGAGCTTTATTTCCTTTTTAGAGACAGAGAGAGTTAGAGTCCAAGAGAAAGAATGGGTGTGGCAGGGCCTCAGCCACAAATATTGAACTCCAAATGCTTGTGCCACCTAGTGGGCATGTGTGACCTTGTGCTTGCCTCACCTCTGTGCATCTGGCTAACATTGGATCGGGAAAGTTGAACATGGATCCTTAGGCTTCGCAGGCAACTGCCTTAACTTAACGCCATCGCTCCAGCCCTCTGTATCATTTTCTATAAAGGTTTTTCTCCTAAGTGCATGTCTATTCTCTACTCTTTTATTTATTTGCATGTGTATTTGGAGGCGTGTGTGTGTGTGTGCGCGCACGCGCGCACGCATGCATGTGCATGCGTGCACACAGGCATGTGTGGGACAGGGCATCTTATTGTTGCAAAATAAAATGCCACACATTTGCACCACATTTTGTGGGTGACTTGGGAATTGAACCTGGGCAGACAGGCTTTTCAAGTACCTTTAACTACTAAGCCATCTTCCCAGCCCTCCCTCCAAGTGCATTGCTAGACTTGTTATCGCATCTTTTCCTACATTTAGGAACTTGTTCAAACGTCCAGCTCCATGTGTCTGAGTGAAGCCTGAGGTTGTGTACTTGCCTTCCGTGGGTGGCTCTGAAACAGACAGAGCAAGACCTCACCTGAGAAGTACTCATGTTCAATTGTAAGAGGACCCTTGCTTTGCAACTCCTCAGAGATGCTTCCTAACATTCCAACTTTGTCCTGGCAGGGTTTAGAGATGTCCTTTTCCTACTCCACATTTTGCAATGGTGTTTAAAATTAAAAAAAAAAAAAAAAAACCCTGAAAGGCCGGGCATGGTGGCGCATGCCTTTAATCCCAGAACCCAGGAGGCAGAGGTAGAAGGATTGCTGTGAGTTCAAGGCCACCCTGAGACTCCATAGTGAATTCCAGGTCAGCCTGGGCTAGAATGGCACCCTACCTCGAACGCCCCCCCCCCCAAAAAAAACAAAAACCTGAATATCGGGCTGGAGAGATGGCTCAGCAGTTAAGGCACTTGCCTGCAAAACCTAATGACCTGAATTCAATTCCCTAATACCCACGTAAAGCCAGATGCACAAAGTGACGCATGAATCTGGAATCTGTTTGAAGTGGCTAGCAGCCCTGGCATGTCTATATTCTCTCTTTCTCTCTCTCCCTCTCTCCTTGCAAATGAATAAATAAAAATATTTTAAAAAGTGAACCTCATGAAATGAAACAGCTTTTGTATAGTAAAAGACACTATGCATAGAGCAAAGAGGCAGCCTACAGACAGACAGAAAACCTTAGGCAACTGTATATCTGACAGAGGATTAATACCTAGGAAGTACAAAGCACTCAAAAAACTAATGAGAAATCAAACAACCCAATCAATAACGGGCTATAGGGCTAAAGAGATGGCTTAGCAGTTATGGTGCTTACCTGTGAAGCCTAATGACCCAGGTTCAATTCCCCAGTACCCACATAAGCCAGATATACAAGGTGGTTTGAGGCCTTGAAGTGCCCATTCTCTATCAGCCTCTTCCTCTCTTTCTCTCTCTCTCTCTCTTTCTCTCTCAAATAAGTAAAATATAAATAATGGGCTATAGAACTGAATAGAGAGTTCTCAAAAGGAGAAATACAAATGACAAATAAATACTTCTTAAAATGTTCAACAGCTTTGGCTAGCAGAGAGATGTAAATTGAAAATACTTTGAGGGCTAGAGAGATGACTTAGCACTTAAGGCACTTGCCTGAAAAGCCAAAAGACCCAGGTTCAATTCCTCAGGACCTAGGTAAGCCAGATGCACAAGGTGGCAAATGCATCTGGAGTTTATCTGCAGTGACTAGAGGCCCTGGCATATCCATTCTCTCTCTCTTTCTCTCTTCCTTCCTCTCTCAAATAAAAAAAAAAAAAATACTTTGAAATTCCATCTCATTCCAGTCAGCATGGCTATCATCAAGATATTAAATGACAAATAAATGCTGGCTAGAGTGTGGGGAAAGAGGAACTCTTCTCCATGGTTGGTGGGAATGTAAAATGGTGCAGCCATTGTGGAAATATGTGTGGAGGTTCCTGAGACAGCTAAAAATAGATCTACTATTTGACCCAGGTATACCATTTCCAGGCACATACTCTAAAGACCCTACACTTTATATAGGGATACTTGCTCAGCCACGTTTTTTACTGCTCCATTCTCAATAGCTAGGAAATGGACCAACCTAGATGCCCAACCACTGATGAATGAACAATGAAGATGTAATATGTATGTATGCATGTGTGCTTGGGTGTATACACAATGGAATTTTATTCAGCTTTGAAGAAAAATAAAATTATGAAATTCACAGGAAACTAGATAGATCCAGAAAAAAGAAATTATACTAAGTGAGGTAACCCAGACACAGAAAGTAAAATGCCACATGTTCTCTCTCACATGTGGATCCTAGTTTCAAACATCTAGATTTGTATGTGAGATGGAGTAAGAGTCAATAGGAGAAGCTAGGAATCTAGAAAGAGGTCATGAGGGAAAGAGGAAAGGGGAGGGCTTGAGGGGAGGCTATAGTGATCATGTAATTAGAGGGGCAAGATACTAGTGGGGGAACGGACTAAGTAGGAGGTTGTGGGGGAGGGGAAGGGGTAGGAGGAGGGCCAATCAAAATTAAAGATGTCATTAGTGGGCTGGAGAGATGGCTTAGCGGTTAAGCGCTTGCCTGTGAAGCCTAAGGACCCCGGTTCGAGGCTCGGTTCCTCAGGACCCACGTTAGCCAGATGCACAAGGGGGCGCACGCATCTGGAGTTCGTTTGCAGAGGCTGGAAGCCCTGGCGCGCCCATTCTCTCTCTCTCCTTCTATCTGTCTTTCTCTCTGTGTCTGTCGCTCTCAAATAAATAAATAAAAAATAAAATATATATATTTAAAAAAAAGATGTCATTAGTAAGCCATATGAGAATCTATTTCTTTTCTAGCTAAAATGTATATATGTTAGAAAGAGAGAGAGAGAGAGCTTTGGAAGAAGTACTCTGTGGGGTGGATAATACCCAGAAGCTATAGATTGTGGGCCATGGAGGCCTCTGATGCTCGACAAACAATACAGGCCATTACCAAGGCTCTTGGCTGTCCACCAGAACTAGACAGTAAGATCCTGTTGCTGAAGGCACCATATGCTTTGGCTGCAGGACACAGAGAAATCAAGTTGGAGCTGAGCTGGAAGCTTCGTTTTTGTTGACTAGCTGTCATAGTGCTGGCCAGAGCTATGGAGCCTGCTGAGGGGGAAAAGTCTTCAACAGTCTTAACCAACAGTGGACCCTGAAAGCTACATGGTTGTCCAGCCAGGCAAATGTGCCAAGTGGTACAATGATGGAGGGAATCCAACTGCTCTCTAATTGGATATGAGATCCTTTCCACAGGAAGGCAATTCATACCTGGTACTGAAAACATAATCAAAAGCCTATGGCTGATGAGGTCCCCAAGACCCACTACTGCTGTTTGGCTAAATGGATATATCATGCCTACCAAATTGCCCTTTGAAGATTTGTTTATGCCCATATATTATTAATGCTGCTCTCACTTTTGGTTAGAGAAGCTTCTCTTTTTCAGATGGTGGTGACCATTGGAGACTCAAAATTTATCAAAGTGCTGAGAAGAAATGACAGTGCAGTGTTTAGCAAATCTCTATCACACATTCCAAGGCTCAGGGACCATTGCAGAAGAGGTGGTGGAAAGAATGTAAGAGCCAAAGGAAGGGGAAGAAAGTTTTGGAGTAATGTCTTCCAGACATTCAGTAGCCATTGCATTCATGACCTCATACAAGACTTGCATAGAGGACAAAAAATATGATCAAAATAGAAGAAAGACTAGTTGGAAAGAGTGGGTTCAGTAGAGGGAGGACAGAGTTAGGGGGATAAAGAAGAGTGGTGGGAAGGGATTATGATCAGGGTACAGTGTGTGTAAATGAAGGTTGTCAATAAAAAATTAAAACTAGGGCTGGAGAGATGGCTTAGTGGTTAAACGCTTGCCTGTGAAGCCTAAGGATCCCGGTTCAAGGTTCGATTCCCCAGGACCCACATTACCTAGATGCACAAGGGGGTGCACACATCTGGAGTTCATTTGCAGTGGCTGGAGGCCCTGGCGCACCCATTCTCTCCCTCTCCCTCTCTTCCCCTCCCCCCTCTCTCTCTCATCTGTCTCTTTCTCTCTGTGTCTGTCATTTTCAAATAAATAAATAAATATTTTAAAGTTAAAAATAAATAAATAAGAATCCTACAATAACTAATAATCAGAAGTTGTATTATCATGTATTTTCCTTGTGAGACAGTAAGATTGCTAGGGCTAGCTTCTTAATATATCCTCAATCTCCTTGCTTTTTTTCAAGTTAGGTTGAAATAGTCAACAAATAGAGTTAAACATATCCAGATAGATTCCAGTATGATTTAACTTTTAAAGTTTTATTTATTTATTAGAGAGAGAGAAATAGGTAGATAGAGAGAGAATGGGTGCACCAGGGCCTCCAGACACTGCAAACAAACTCCAGATGCATGCAATCTCCTTGTGCATCTGGCTTACATGGGTCCTGGGGAATTGAACCTGGGTCCTTCAGCTTTGCAGGTAAGCACCTTAACTGCTAAGCCATCTCTCCAGCCCTGATTTAACCCTAAAGATTATCCAACCCAGCCCATCATTTGGAAAATGAGAATAATGAGGTCTAAAAGAGAGAAGTGGCTTGTCTAAAGATACACGAGCAAGGATGAGTAGCAATGAGACATTTCCCTGACGGTGTGTAGCTCAGCGGGAAAGAGCATCCTCAGCATGCGTGAGGACTGGAGTTCAGTCTCCAGCACTGTAAGAACAGCAAACTCCATCAGCATCACCACAGCGGTGTCTATAAACACTCTTAAGCCACTTCCATTGCTTCCAAGGCAAGTCCACTTCCAGAGCGGGATAATACGGAGAAGATCATGCTAAAACACTCATTGTTTTACTTTTCCTCTTTGAAGTGATAAGTTGGAGGCTTCTACGTTGACTCCAACTTTTCCTCCTCTGTCTTCATTATTCAAACCTAGAAAACTTTGTGTGCATCTCTACATTTAAGTTAGCCTTATCCACACAACTCTTGCATTCAAATAAGAACAGTATTTGAGTTCATTGAGGCCTGGAGCACTAACCTCTGTATGTTTCCAATACACGGATCCAGCCCTAACCCAAAACGCTCCCTGCCTTAGCAATTTCATGACTACACACTATTTACCCAAGTAAATTTCTTTGAACAATTACTAGGTCAGAACACTCAGCCCCCTGCCCCAGAACAGTGACGACAGAGGTGGTGGTTTAACAGATGGAGGCCACAGGCTGATGTGGTATTGGTCCAACTCTCAGGTTTCCTTTGCTCTGCTTTGGGTCCTGGGGAAAGGCCCAGAACAGGGTGCAACTCAAACATATCCAATTCTCCAGGTCCAAATAGTCCAGAAAATGACCCCGGAGCTCTCGCTATTTGCAAATTTCTCCTGACCTGAAAGTCGTGCCCGCACCCGCGGAGAATCGGGAGTGGAGGGCTGCTGACAGACAGGTCACTGGCATACACACAGCAGCTGGGCAGAAGAGAAAGGGCAGAGGCCGGAGGGAGGGCAGAGGAAGGAGGAGGAGGGTCCTGCCATGGACCAGTGGGGTTGATACCAATCCCACATTACCTCGTCCCCGTGAGGCCGAAGCCCTAACCCAGCCGTTAAAGGACTTCTGATCTCGGCTCCACGAAATGACGAAAACGAGCCATACACAGATAGGATCTAGGCACGAGGCAGAACAGGAAATGGAAGTGGGGCGTGGGGAAGGGGGTTCCTACTGGGTCTTTTTGGCAGCAGAGCTGACAAGTCAGAGGTGGAAGTAGTAATTTTGTGGGAGAGGCTTAAGATAAGTGCTGTGCGTTTTCACACGTCTTTTATAGATTTTTCTGTTTAGGCATGTGAAAAGTTGGGTTGGCCCTTATATTTATTGTTGCCTTGAATTCCAGCCCAACTGAGACAAAGTCGTATTGTTTGGTTACATGTCAGTGGAAAATTAGTGCAAAGTCTTTCTCTGCCACCAGAAAATAGGGTTTTTTTTTTTGTAACAATGTATTTATTCACTTATTTTTTCATTTGGCAACTAATTATTTATATGCATTGGCACATGCTGGGTGCCACAAAGGAAGTCTAGAATTAAATAAGTCAAGAGAAAATAAACCAGGTGTTAGAAAAATAATAAGGGCTGGGGAGATGTATCAGTGGTTAAGCACCTGCCTATGAAGCCTAAGGACCCCGGTTTGAAGCTCGGTTCCCCAGGACCCACGTAAGCTAGATGCACAAGGTGGCGCATGTGTCTGGAATTCATTTGCAGTGGCTGGAGGCCCTGATGTGCCCATTCTCTCTCTCTCTTTCTCTCTGCCTCTTTCTCTGTCTGTCTGTCGCTCTCAAATAAATAAATAAAAATTAAAAGCCCATGTGGGACTGTTAATTTTTTTAAAAAGGAAATAAATGGATGAGAAATCTGAAACACCAATCTTATCTATTTACTTACCTGTATGTTGGGAATAAGAATAGCTTTCCAGGGATCAGATGAGATCATGTGGCTAAAATGCTTTATTAATTATAGTCACCCTTCTTGTGCCTTCTAGGCAAATACTTTTCTGAGAAGTTTAAAGGTTGCAGACAAGACTTGGAAGCACACCCTGGGTCCAGCCAACAGCAGAGCCCAGCCAGAGGTCTGCCACCAAGTGCTGAACAGAGAGGCTGGACTGACCTGTGAATGAGCTGCTCTCCACCAGCCCAGTCTTGCTCTATTACATGTCTATGTTCCCAAGCAGAAAGCAAGGACACTGGCAGGAGATAGCTAAATGCTCCGACAGGAAGGCCTTTCAAGTCTCAGCTCACCAAGAACCCATGTCTACCCTCCTGGCTTCCTACCTTTCACTCAGTGTTTTCCCCACTTGTAACCATGTCTTTATACACACACTTTGATTAATATATCCCCCTGTCTCCCTCTCTCTCCTAATAGATAGGATGCTTCACTAGGAAAGACCTCAAAGTTTGGCTCAGCAACTGTAGGCCTATAATCCTGCCCAGGACAGATAAATTATGCCACTCATTTGATGTTGCCTGAATGAATGACAGAAGGCATGTTTCTCACTTTGACTTATTTCTTTGGGATGTATAACTTTTTATCTGAGCAATAGTTTCCACGTGATCTTTCTCAATAATGCAATTCCTACAACTCTATCCTGGGAGACAGGGCAAGCAGTTTGTGTGAGTCACCCAGAAGTGAAAGCTCGGGTTAAAAGGGTCAGGGAGGTCACTCGGGATCCTTTTCAGGTGCTACAATTAGAAACTGAATCCTTAGCATACCTCAGGCAGGGACACATTCTCATGAATGAAGGGGATGCTTTTTTTGTCATTGTTAAGATGAGACATTTGCTACCCTTTGGTATATAGAGACACTACTGTGCTCAGTGCCTGAAGATTGTGGAGAAGGTAGTTCCTTCCATCAGTGATCTCTCCAAAAGTCTGCAGTAGATCTTGCACAGGAATAGAAGATACTGTCACCAGGCATCTGGTGTGTTTGTTTGTTTGTTTGTTTGTTTTTCTTTGAGAGTAACAGAGAGAGAGAGAAAGAGGCAAAGAGAGTGAGAGAGAGAGAATGGACACACCAGGGCCTCCAGCCACTGCAAACGAACTCCAGATGCATGCGCCACTTTGTGCATCTGGCTTACGTGGGTCCTGGGGAATTGAGGCGTGAACCTGGGTCCTTAGGCTTCACAGGCAAGTGCTTAATTGCTAAGCCATCTCTCCAGCCCTGGTGTCAATTTTTATGTCTTAGAAGTATGCTGTTATTTTAACGGGAAACACGAAAATGGGAATATTTTAGACTTCATGTGTTTTCCCTTGGTGACTGCAGATTGCCACCAAAGCTATAAATTCTGAAATCCAAACACAAGAAGCCCATCAGGAAGCAATGACCTAACACTTCAAACTCCTCTCACTGTCCATCTAAAGATCATCTTTGGCAAAGAGCAGTTGTAGCAAATTAGAGGTAAAAAAATAACAGTCTCTCCATTTTCAACTAAATATAACTCCTAATGGCTGAAACACTAGAAGCTAATCAGATGTTTTGACCTCAAAAAATAAAAACACTGAAAATCAATATTTTGATTTTGTGCTTTTAATGCTTTAAAATCAGCATTAACCATGGCATAAGTTATCCTAGACCCCTGTCAATTATTTATTATGTATCATGTTAGAATTGTGAGTGTTCCTAATCTTGTCTATTATAAAGGGAAAAGAAAAGGATTTGCTAATATACTTTTCTCTATTTAACAAGTTGCATATTCTAGATAGAGTGAAAAGAATAATGCCAAAGGTGTCTATAATATAAACTGACAGTGAGTCTACTGAATGGAAAAAATAGACTGCAGACTTTGAGTTCAGGTAAACCTTCTGGGGGTAACAGAGAGCTGAAGGGACGTGTGTGTGCAAGCCAGTGTTTGCTAACACAAGGCCTTCCCCTTTGCCTGGCACATGTTTTGACTCAGGGATAGGTACAGCTTATTCTTCCTCCATTTCTCTTTTTTTCGTCTTAATTTCCTATGACATTTCTTATTTTATTCTATTTTATTTTAGGTCAACATTAAAATTCATCTAAACTCTTCCATACAGTGGGGGTCTTATGATCAGCAGCTCTGTAGCTCACTAAAGACAGCCTTCTTTGTCTCCAAACTATTTGTGCCTCTACTCCATAAAACAAAGACTGGGAACCTTTTTGTTGTTGTTGTTGTTTCGAGGTAGGGTCTCACTCTAGCTCAGGCTGACCTGGGATTCACTATGTAGTATCAGGGTGGCCTCAGACTCATGGCGATCCTCCTACCTCTGCCTCCCAAGGGACTGGGAACCTTTTAAAGAAATATTTATGTATTTAAGAGGGAGAGAATGAGAATGGGCATGCCAGGGCCTCCTGCCACTGCAAACAAACTCCAAACACATGCACCACTTTGTTAATCTGGTTTTATGTGGGTACCAGGAAATTGAACCTGGACCAGCAGACTTTGCAATCAAGTGCCTTAACTGCTGAGCCATCTCTCTATCCCAAGCCTGGGAACCTTTGAGATCTCTAAACCAACACTGGAAAGATGGTTCGGGTTAAGTTGTCTTTATCCAAAAATCTAGAGACTAGAATTTCAGAATTTAGATATTTAATTACAGCAATATTTGAATATACAATGAAGTATATCAGAAATAACACTAAAGTCTAAACACAAAATTCATTTATATTTCATGTATATCTTATAAAAACAATCTGAAAATAACTTCATGCAACATTGTTTGCTTATTTTTATTTATTTATTTATTTATTTATTTATTTAAGAGCAACCGACCAAGAGAAAAAGAGGCAGATACAGAGAGAGAGAGAGAGAGAGAGAGAGAGAGAGAGAGAGAGAGAGAATGGGCACACTAGGGCCTCCAGCCACTGCAAACAAACTCCAGATGCATGTGCCACCTTTTGTATGTGTTTTATGTGGGTTCTGGGGAATGGAGCCTCGAACCAGCATCCTTAGGCTTCACAAGCAAGTGCTTAAGCACTAAGCCAGCTCTCCAACCCATGCAACATTTTCTAAGTGTGTGCATGGAACAGTCCATGGTGTATAATTTTCCCCCATCCCTAAGATTCTCAGCTCAGTTCAACCCATAGTGTAATGCTGTTGTGATGAGTACAGTGACTAGAACTAGGGGAAGAGAGAACGGGAACCAGCTGAAGGTAGGAAGGAGGCATGGGAGAGGTCAGAGGGAACGGGGAATGAATGAGAACAAAGCATAATGACGTATATGGATGAGGGTGTGTGCCAACCTAAAGGATCACAAACTGGTACAGGGAAGAGAAAAGCCCATTGAGATATTTTTAAATATTTTATTTATTCCTTTATTTTATTTAAGAGAGAGATGCAGATAAAGAGAGACAGGGAATGCCAGGGCCTGTAGTCACTGTAAATGAACGCTAGACGCATGCGCCACTTTGGGCATCTGGTTTACATGGGTACTGGGGTATCGAAGCTGGGTCCTTAGTCTTCGCAGGGAAGTGCCTTTGCCACTAAGCTATCTCTCCAGTCCCCACCCCCCATTGAGATTTTTCAGTGCCCATTTGGGAGCTGCCGCAGAATCTACCATGTATGCAAGCAAGAATGAAAAAGGCAGAGGCAACCTGTTGTATGCTCAGGCTCACAAAACCTACAGCTGGGAAGTCTTGAGGCTTGTTCTTTTTCCTCTATGCGGAATTAGACATTCACAAAATTACAGGACCTCTTTTTCCATGATTGAGCCACTTGGCAGGATCTCTGTATTTATTTATTTCTTTTCTTTTTTTCCCCAGTTTTTTGAGGTAGGGTCTTGCTCTAGTCCAGGCTGACCTGGAATTCACTATGTAGTCTCAGGGTGGCCTCGAACTCATAGCACTCCACTTACCTCTCAAGTGCTGGGATTAAAGATGTGCGCCACCACGCCTGGCTTCTGTATTTCTTCAAGGTCAGTTTAAAACTTCCCCTTTGGTAGGAAGTAAGTGGTGAGTTCAGGATATACTTCTCCAGAATACATTTGAGAAAACAGAAGCAGAAAAATCTCTCTAATATTCCCCATCCATCCTGCTCTACAGCAGGTCATAAAACCTAGGAAAGTTCTTCAGACATTCCCTCAAAGCAAATGGTAAGACCCTCTTGTGAGCAGTGTCCTTCCTACGCCTGGATGGAAGGAATGGTATAGTTTAAGTCTGGAATGTCCTCTAAAGACCCATGTGTCTCTAGACTAGGGTGTTGTGAGGGAATGGTGGAACTTGTAGGAAATGGTGTCCTTGGGGGAAAAATAATCACCAGGGTCGAGCCCCTGAAGTGCGGATCAGATCCCAGTGTCACCTCCACTGCATGTTCCCACCGTGATAGTTTGCGCCACCCCAGGACTAAAGTGACTCACCAGGCAACCAGGGACTGAAACCAGGAGACAAAGTAAAACCTCTTCCTTGTACGTCTTTGTGTCAGTAGTGTATGACACAGTAGTAGCCTAGCTCTGAAGACGCGGGCACACGGAAAGGAATGAGACAAGGAGGCCTTGCTAAATTCCTCACTGTTTTACCAGGACAACTCCCTGCCCCATCATATTTCTTCAAAAGTGTCCACCAGGGCTGGAGAGATGGCTTAGTGGTTAATGTACTTTCCTGCACAGCCTAAGAACCTAGGTTCGATTCCCCAGGACCCACATAAACCAGATGCACAAGATGGTGCATGCGTCTGGAGTTTGCTTGCAGCGGCTGGAGGTCCTGGTGTGGCCATTCTCTCTCTGTCTCTCTCTCCCTCTCTCTCTCTCTCTCTCTCTCTCTCTCTTTCTCTCTGTCTGCCTCTTTCTCTCTCAAATAAATAAATATTTTTTTAAAAAAATCTTTAAAAACAAAACTGTCCACCATTCACTAAACCTAACATAAAAATACATGGATTTAACTGTTTCATTTCTTTATGAAGTCTCCAGTATCATGTAAAACCTGTCATAAATACATGTGTGCTGAGCTGCCTTTTGCAGAAATGGGAAGATGGCTCAGTGAGTAAACGCATTTGTTATGCAAGCATTGAAGGCGTGAGAGGGCCTGATATTTCCTGAGTTTGATTCATCAAGACCCATAAAAATAGCTAGGCAAGGCCACTCATGCCTATGACCCCAGTCTCATGGGGAGTGAAGATGGCAGAATCCCAGAGGCTCACTGGTCAGCTAGTGTGACAAATAGTTCTGAGTTCAGTGGGAGACTCCATCTGAAGGAAACCCATGAAGGAGTATTCTCCTTTGCACACAAGTGCACTGAACACACTGCACCCACCCTGCATACACGTATATGTACACACAAACACCACCTCCACCACACATTATCGCACTCTCTCTCTCTCCTTTTATAAAAAAATATTTTATTTATTTAAGGGAGAGAGAGAGAGAGAATGGGGATGGCAGGGCTATCAGCCACTGTAAATGAACTCCAGACCCATGCGCCCTTGTGCATCTAGCTTACGGAGTCCTGGAGAATTGAACCGGGGTCCTTAGGCTTCGCGGGCAAATGCCTTAACCGCTAAGCCATTTCCCCAGCCCAGCCCTCTCGCCTTCTTTTTCATAGGACCAGTGATGAGTGAGAAGAAGATGCTTCCTGCCTTGCCAGAGGAAGAGAGGAGAACTTAGCAGCATTCTTATTTAGGCTCAAGTTCAAACCACTTATATGATCCTCATCTTCTAAATTAGTGTCATTTTTCAATTTTTTATTTTTTTTTTTCTGTTGTTTGTTTTTTTGAGGCAAGGTCTCACTCTAGCTCAGGCTGACCTGGAACTCACTCTGTGGGTCTCGGCTGGCCTCTAACTCACAGCAATCCTCCTACCTTTGCTTTCTGAGTGCTGAGATTAAAGACATGTGCCACCACACCCAGCTTGACCTCATACTCTTGACTCTCCAGGCCTGTGCCACTATACCCGGCTTTAAAATTATAATACTGGATTTTATTTGTTTTTCAATATTGCAAAAACAATTAGGATTCCAAAGCAAATCATCTTAGGGAAAGATACTTTACCCTTTTCTAGAATGTAACAGAAGTCTATTTCCCCTAGAAAGAAGCTTTGATCTTCATGAGACCGCTGAATGCAACTAATATATACTATGTTCTAATATATATATGTATACACTACTGTTTATATTCAGTGCTACTTACTGTCACTTTTCAGTTCACTTGCTAATGCTATTGTTAAGTTTCACTTAGGGGCTGGAGAGATGGCTTAGCAGTTATGGTACTTGCCTGTGAAGCCTAAGGACTCAGGTTCAGTTCCCCAGTACCCACGTAAGCCAGATGCATAAGGTGGCACACATGTCTGGTGTTTGCTTGTAGTGGCTAAAAGCCATAGCATGCCCATTCTCTCTATCTGCTTCTCTTTCTCAAATAAGTAAATATAAATATCTTTTTAAAAACATTATTTAGCCGGGCGTGGTGGCGCACGCCTTTAATCCCAGCACTTGGGAGGCAGAGGTAGGAGGATCGCCGTGAGTTCAAGGCCACCCTGAGACTCCATGGTGAATTCCAGGTCAGCCTGGGCTAGAGTGAAACCTTACCTCGAAAAACCAAAAAAAAAAAAAAAAAAAACATTATTTATTCATTTGAGAGAGAAAAAGAGGCAGATGGAGAGAGAATGGGTGCACCAGGGCCTCCAGCCTCTGCAAATGAACTCTAGATGCATTCACCACCTTGTACATCTGGCTTACATGGGTCCTGGGGAATCTAACCTGGGTCCTTAGGCTTTGCAGGCAAGCACCTTAACTGCTAAACCATCTCTCCAGCCCAAATTTCACTTTTAGTCATCAATCAAATACTTCAAAGCCTGACTTACTTATTTCAGCTAGCATGTACATTCAGTATTTCCAGATCTTCTAGGCCATAATAGTACAACACACTGACAATAGAATTTTCCAATTTTTCAAAGTACTCTTTCAAAGTACATTATCCTCTGGTACATTGTTTTATTTTTATTTATTTGAGAAAGAGAGGGAGACCGAGAAAACAAGCACGCCAGGGTCTCTTAAGTCCCACCTTGTGTATCTGGCTTTAGGTGGGTACCGGGTCCTTTGGCTTTGCAGGCAAGTGCCTTAAGTGCTAAGCCATCTCTCCAGTCCATTATACATTATCTTAAATTTACTTCTCTAAAATATTCTAGAATAATTTTTTAAAGAATCTACATTGAATTGGGGGGTTGGGGGAGTCTTTCAGAGATAGGGAGAAACAAATGAGTTTATTTTCCATGGTCTTTCCAACCGTCAAATTGTGCATTAGTGGTTAATGTTGTTAAAGCAGATGTTACCATAGAATATCTTTAATGCAAAGGTATATTTTGTGAGCTGTAAGTTTAAAAATAAATTACATCTAATTTTATTCAATGATACTATTCTTTTTTGGCAATCACCATCTCCACAAATGTATCATGAGCTGAAAATTTAAACTAAAAAAAAATGTCTAACAGATTCAATCCTACATTACTACTCATTTACCCAGAAGTGGCACAGAGCCAGCATCCCCTCCCTTGTCCCTCTGTGGGATTGCACAGCTGCATTCTATATCTGAAACTGGTTTCTACAGTCCTAGGCAGTTCTTGAGAGTTGTGAACGAAACATTTTTCAAGTACCACCTTAGTTTAAATAGTTCCAGCACCTCTTTCAGATTAAAGGGGCAGAAGGCTCTTACAACAACCTAGTCTAACCTGCCACCACCATGAGGTCTCCCATTGCTTTGAGCTTTACGGTCTCCAGATCACTGTGCCACTCAAAGTCCCTTTACGCCCATGAGAGCAGGAACTATGTCCTCACTATGCCCTTCCCCTAGATAAGACCCATACTAGAAGTGCCACAAATATCTGTGAAACCCTCCCCTGTTCACATGGTCATTAACCCCAATCGTTTCCCAGGAAGCCTGAGCTCTTCCGGCACAGAGAAGGCTTGTAGAAGAATCAGGCCTCCTATGTTTTCCTGCTGCAAGAAACTCTTGAGCTGGAGAGATGGCCCAACCGATAAAGGCACTTGCTTGCAAAACCTGATGGCTTGGGTTTGATTCCCCAGAACCCACCTAAAGCCAGATGCACAAAGCGCTGCTTATGTATGGAGTTTGTTTGCAGTGGCAGAAGGGCCCTGTGCACCCATACTCATATTCTCTCTCTATCTCTCTTAAATAAATTTAAAAAATAAAAATAGGACTGGAGAAAAAGAGGGCCTACATCCATCAAAACCTCTCTACGATAACAATGCTTATCCCATGTAAGTATGCTGACTTTACTCTCCATTGGAGAATCTGTTCTTTTTCAGAAGGTAAGGAGATGGAGGAGGTGAACCACCCCTAGAGCTTCAGCCAAGGCCCAGGTGAAACCACAGAGGATTTGGTGAGATGAGCAAGGGTGCTGCTTCCATGCAGAGCTTGCCAACCTGCACCAGGGTGAGTGAGACACACACTGAGGACACTCAACACCTACCAAGTCAGAAATCCAGAAGCTCTGGAGAGCTCGATACTGAAGGAGACTTAAAGCACATTCACTACGGCTCAGGGAATTCTGCAGAAGAGGGGGTGGAAAGATTGTAAGAAGCCCAGGGTGGGAGTGCATACATAGCGGCATTTCTGCATCCCCTCCCCATGACTGACTTCTGAGGTCTCAACGCATAACCCACAACCCCATGGGGAATACCAGCAAACCCACTGAGGTGGGGCCTCAGTAGACTGGGGGCTCAGGGAGGAGGGAAATGATGGTACCAACACATGGTGTGTCCATACAAAATATATGCTTATTTGTTTGTTTATTTGTTTTTCTAGGTAAGAACTCACTCTAGCTCAGGCTGACCTGGAATTAACTATGAAGTCTCAGGGTGGACTTGAACTCATAGCGATCCTCCTACCTATGCCTCCCAAGTGCTGGGATTAAAGGCATGTGCCACCACGCCCGGCTCAAAACATATTCTTAATAACAATTTTTTAAAAAAAATAGGGCTGAAGAGATGGTCCAGTAGATAAGACACTTGCCTTCAAAATTTAAGGACCTGAATTAAATTCCCCAGTACCAATATAAAGCCAGATGCACAAAATGACACATGTGTCTAGAGTTCATATGCAGTGGCTACAGGCCCTTTCTCTCTCTCTCTCTCTCTCTCTCCCTCCCACTTTCTTGCTAATAAATAAATAATTTTTAAAAAAAAATTAAAAAGAGGGCTGGAGAGATGGCTTAGCAGTTAAGCGCTTGCCTGTGAATCCTAAGGACCCCGGTTCGAGGCTTGGTTCCCTAGGTCCCACGTTAGCCAGATGCAGAAGGGGGCACACGCGTCTGGAGTTCGTTTGCAGAGGCCAGAAGCCCTGGCACGCCCATTCTCTCTCTCCCTCTATCTGTCTTTCTCTCTGTGTCTGTCGCTCTCAAATAAATAAATTTTAAAAAAATTTTAAAAAAAATTAAAAAGAAAAAGAAAGACTTGAGACAGATTTCTGGACTACAATTTTAGGCTTATAGCTTTTTTGTCTTTCATTCATTAATTAAGTACCTACACTGTGCCAGGCACCAGGTAAGTAGAAACAAACAGGAGAGGCGGAGTTACAAGCACATACGAATGATAAAAACAATTCAGCATCACGGCTGGAGAAATGGCTTAGTGGTTAATGCACTTGCCTGCAAAGCCAAAGGACCGAGGTTTGATTCCTCAGTACCCACGTAAAGCCAACATGCACAAGGTAGTGCATGTATCTGGAGTTCGTTTGCAGTGGCTAGACATTCTGGCATGCCGTTCTTTCTCTCTCTCTCTCACTTTCAAATAAAAAAAAATTTAGAATCACAAACAAAATCACAATATACTCTGAAGGTGTTGGATGGAGATGACCAAGGAAGCTGCACTTTAGAGTAGAGACCAGGGAAAGAATCTCTGAGGAAATTATGTTTAAGCTGCGAACCTAAGGATGAAAGAGATCCAGCCATTTGCAGAATAGGAAGACAAAAAAATCCAGGCTAAGAGAACAGCATGCACAAAGCCTCCAAGAAAATGATCGGGGCAGTGGACTCCTCTGTTCTCCGTGGCCTGCGCTCACTGCTTGTTACGTTCCCCTCAGCCCTCCTCTGTTTCCAGCCACAGCTGTGGCGAACAGTTTACTATGAGTTCAGTTTACACCTCCAGCTTTCAGCCACCCACGTCAAGCATCTGAGCATCTTCCTGCCTTTTCTAGTATCATCCAGTACAGCCTAAAGAAGTGGGTGTCATTGCCTTCTAGACAACCTTTAATTTGGAGGGCAAACCCTAGTAGACAAATGTGCCGGCCTGCTATCCTTTAAGTTGACATCTTTGGGAGATACTCTATACTTCTCAGGGGATCGCAATATTCTAGAACCCTGTTGTCCAAAACTGCACTCACTTTGTTGCTGTCTCACTCTTCTTATGCTCTCTCTGTTTCTGGAGCCCCACCCAATATTCCTGAATGCCAGTTGAAGGGAATACAATGTAGGATGCACATGTTAGAGGAACTGGCAGAAGATCTGCAACTGAAGGAGCAAGGAGGAGAGCAAAGTAAGATGGAGTTGGAATTGCAGGGTGGGAAAAGTCAACAGAGAGTTGAGGCCATAATGAGAATGTCTCTGGGTGGAGAGTGGGCAGCTGTGGACAGCAGGCAGCTCCATCAGTAGTCCAGGCAACAGAGAATGGAGGGTTGTGCGGTATTGTGAGGTTAGCAGAGGTGATGGAAATAAACAGACAAGTCTGCATATATTTTAAAGGTAGAATGGTCCGCCCTTGCTTATCGTGGTGGTTTGATTCAGGTGTCCCCCATAAACTTAGGTGTTCTGAATGCTAGGTTCCCAGCTGGTGGAGATTTGGGGATTAACACCTCCTGGAGGCAGTGTATTGTTGGGGGAGGACTTATGGGTGTTATAGCCAGTTTCTCCTTGCCAGGGTGTGACACAGTCTCCTGTTGCTTTTGTCCCCCTTATGTTGGCCAGGGAGGTGATGTCCACCCCCTGCTTATGCCATTGTTTTCCCCTGCCATTGTGGAGCTTTCCCTCGAGCCTGTAAGCCAAAATAAACCCCTTTTTCTTTCCCAAAGCTGCTCTTGGTTGGGTGACTTCTGCCAGCACTGCGAACCTGACTGCAACACCTATCAACTGGGTGAATAAAAGGGGATCGTTTATCCATGATTTTGTTTGAGCAACTGGGATGGTGGCCACATTTAATTGAGATAGGAATGAGATTAGGCAGGAAAACCAAGTGTATAATTTTGCCTTCATAAGCTTTGAGTAGTCCTTGTGATATCCAAAGAGGAAATCAAGTATGTGCTTAGATATGAGTCAGGACTCGATGCAGTGGACATAAATGTGTGTGTGTGTGTGTTGTGTGTTCACTTTAGGAATTCTGCATTTTTTGTATTGATATACCCAGCACTGCAAATGGTATATAATAAAGTATTTCACACATGTTTATTAAATAGTTGCATGAATTAGTGAATTATTGGTTTCCTGCCACCTTCTAAACCATATCTTTCTAAACTGATGCAATGGCAATGTTCCTATTAAAACAGGCATCACATCTTCCCCACCCAAAGACCATCAGTGGCTCTACCTGGTTAGCAAAATCCAGCCTCTCCACCTCAGAATTCAAGGCCCTTGGTGATCTGAGCCTTAGTCTGTGCACACTCCAGATCTACTGGCTATTTTGTGTCCCACGCGTGTTCCAAATCTGAGTTATTGACTCTCATCATAACTCTACCATGAAGTCTGTAGGTTTATCCCCACTTCTATTGTTCCTATCCATGCCCAAATTCCTTTTACTGAACAAAATATTCCCAGCGTTCCCCTCTGTCTGAATCTTAATTAATCTCTCCCCTCCTCTACTTTTATAACATTTTCATTTCTCATTATAGTTCTCAGTGATGTTTGCTTGATATTAGGAGAAAGGGTATGTGTGAGAGAGAGAGAGAGAATGAGAGATTCCCACCAGATTGTGAGCTCCTATGACAAGGTTTCCACAGCAAAGATGACATAGTTCATATTCAATAAATGCAGTAATCTAAGTACCTTTTATCAAAAGAAGCTTCAGGTTCCAGACTGACTTCTATTCCAAGCTTAGCTGCTTTAACCTTGAGCAGGTCCCTTAACATCTATTGGCCTTCCTTGTCTTATGTCTAAAGTAAAATTCATCATATTAGGGTTGCTTGAAAATAAATTATTTATCATTTTGAAAGTGCCTTAAGATCCTTGGAGATTGGCATTTCTATTTCCATGGCATCTTTCTTGCCCAAGTTTGCAGTTTTGTTTTGTTTTGTACTTAAAGAACCTTGCAAAGGAAAGGCATGATCTGTTCAAAGAACAGTTTTGTTCAGAACCCGAAATAATTACATCCTGTATTGAGACAAGGCCATTTTTTACCCTTTACAGCAAATGATGTGGTCTCAAACAAACCTCCTTTTCCACCTAGTGACTTTAAAGTGATTACAGTATTTATGTTGAATTATAAAAAGATGAGTAAGAACTCAGTCATACACAGAGTGGGGATTTCCCTAAGGAGGAAATAAATGAATATGCTTAAAGCATACCAAATATAAGTGACCTTTTTAGTCCCAAGTCTCCATTTTCTATGTCCTGGTCAAGGATACAGGTAAAGGCACTTCCACGAGTGATTAGTTCATTTCAAGACACATCCAAAAGTCAAGAGCAATAGGAGCCAAGTCCCTGAAAATAATACCTCGTGTTTCATACACATGACTTCACTCAGTCCTCCCCTGAGAGACCCAGGGCAGGTATTACTAATCCTGTTTTATGGTGGAGGAAATTGCAATCCAGGGCAGTTACGCAATTTGTCCAAGACCAATCTGTAAGTGACGGAGCCGGGACTCAGACTGATCTTTTGACTCAAATCCAGGGCTCCTCCCTCTCACCTAGCCACTTTCAGCTCCGGGGCCCTGAGCCCTGGGAATGGGACACCAGGGCTGCCTAAGAAAGATAAGAAGGGAAGGCAAAGATGTCAGAGACCTCAGAGAACTTGTATGTAGCTTCAAGACTCTCCTCCCAATCTTATCCCCAAGCCCTTCTGCACAGGATACTCAATTCCTCTCTTCCCTAAGTGGTCAAGCTCTCTCGGGGCATAGCTGAACTTTGGCTGCCCACTGACCCTCAACCAGGCTTCTCTCTTCCAAGGTTTCCATCCAGCAGCTGCTGCATGGCCATCGCTGAGAAATGTTGGGCAGAGAAAGGGTTAATGGTGTCAGAGGCAAAGCACCAGCACAGGACATGTACTGGTGTCTACGGGAAACTTTAATTCGACCTACAGCAGCTTCCCCTGGGGACCAGGCACCCCGAGATTACAGCTCCTGCAATCACAAGAGAGGTTGCCAAGTAACTATCTGTGGTCCACACACACAAACTTATCTGTGCATCTCCTCAGTCCAAACCCTGCGCTCCCATGATGCCTTTAGGTATCTGCCCACATTCCTGTCCTGGAGCCTTGGGCCGTCATGTCATTCTTCGTGGACACAGAAGATGTTTCCTACTTCCTCTAGTCAATCATAAGCTCATTTAGGGCAGGAGAAGTGCTTACTATTGTGATAAAAAAGAAATTGGAAGCAGGGCTGGAGAGATGGCTTAGCGGTTAAGGCATTTGCCTGCAAAGCCAAAGGACCAACGTTTGATTCCCCAGGACCCACTTAGCCAGATGCACAAGAGGGCATGTGCGTCTGGAGTTCATTTGCAGTGGCTGGAGGCTCTGGCACTCCCATTCGCTCCTCTCAAATAAATAAGTAAAAATAAAACTTTAAAAAATAATAGGAAGCAGTATTTTTTGAATACCTGTTGGGTACTAGAACTTTACACGTGATGGCGTAACAACCTTTACAGCAGCTTCATGAGGCAGGTATCATGATGGTCACCCCAATTTTTATGGAGGAAATACAGAAGCATAGAAATTATTTGTTCAAGATGTCCTAATTACATCCAAGCCAAGACAAGAGGGAAGAAGTCTGTCATTAACCTTTCCTGTAGCCTCTCACCGGCCTATCAGGGACCATATAATTGTCCACAGAATGGCAGTATGGCCTAGATGTACACTTAGTGGGATACCATAAACATGTATTTGATTTAAGTAAATATTGTGGGGTTTAATTTGGAAGACACATAACATAACAAAACAGTTTTGACTGCCAGGTTTCCTTAAATATGTCGCATATTCAGTCTCTGACTTTTTCTTAGTCTTTCTTCCCTTCCTTTAGGGCAAAACATCTTTATTTTCCTTTCAACGTATTCATTGAAGAAACTGGAACATTCTCATAGAATTTCCTCCACTCTGAAGCATGTTGATTACAGACTTTTCCTAATAATCATGATTTATCTGATAAGGTAGGTATTATTGTCATCCCTATTTTACAGGCCGAAAACAGTGTCTCCAAAATGGCCTGGGTATCCATGACTCACAGTGCCTGGCACTACCTACACAAGACTAGTGTAGGAGGAAAAGATGATGACAGCTAAATAAAAGAGAGACAGACTGAGGCGGGAGGGCATGTGATGGAGAGTGGAGTTGTGAGGGGGAAGGTGAGGGGGAGGAAACTATCATTGTTTATTGTCTAAAAGTATGGAAGTTGTCAATAATAAAAAGTAAAATAAAATAAACAGTGTCTCAATGTGGGGGGAAATGGTTAAAGTATTATAATGGGAAATAGTGAGGACACAGCCCAGCTGTCACTGACTCCAATGCCCTGGTTACCACAACAGATAGCCTCTGGTATAGACAGACCCAGCCAGCACCTGCTAAGAGGACATCAACTATTCTGCTATTTCCATTACCATTTGCCACAGCAACACAAAAATTAAAGTAGAATAGCACTAGATGTTTTAAGTTCATTTGTAAGTTTCGTGAAGATCATATTTGGTACGTGACTAAAGGAGTAGAATGCACATCGTTCTCTAAAATGATAAACTTTCGACATCTGCCTTTAACAAGTCAAAGATCATTACTTCATCATAATGGTGAACTTTAGCCAGCTTGAGACTCCACAGTGAATTCCAGGTCAGCCTGGGTTAGAATGAGGCCCTATCTCAACTTTCAATATTAGAAATAAAGATAGTAGATGTTTACTATTGAAAACTTAAGGGAAATTTTAGAAAAAAAAAATATAAAAGCCACCTCCTATGGCCTTTCCCTGGAGTCCCTCATCTTTTGAGGCTGACTGGTAAACACACAATCTTTTTCAAGGATGAAGTGTATCCTGCCAGTATCAAAAGACTGATCTAGCAGAATATCCATTAAGAATTTTGTAGAACAGATAGAGAGCATTCCACAGACACTGAGGCAGGAAGAAACTATGATAAGAAACTGTGTCTAATAATAATGAGGTGAGGCTCATAAAACCGTGACATTTAAAGCTGAGAGCTCCACAGATAAAAATATAAACACTTATAAGAACTCCACAGATAAAAATATAAACAATTATAAGAAATAAATGACAAATGAGTGTAGATGAAAACGTGGATGTTTTATGTTTTAGGCAAACTGTATAACTTTTGTATAACTAAAGCCACTTATAGAAATAATAGGCATTTTAAAGACATATGTTTTGATCCATTGCTGTGGCTTGAGTTTCCCCTCAAATGCTTATATTGAAATGCAATTCTACTATAATACCATTAAGAGATAGAACTTTAGGCTGGAGACATGACTTAATGGTTAAAGTACTTGCCTGCAAAGCCTAAGGACCCATGTTCAACTCTCTAGGTCCCACATAAGCCAGATGCACAAGGCAATGCAAGCATGCAAGGTTGCACATGAGCACAAAGTGGCACATGCATCTGGAGTTCGATTTTACTGGCTGGAGGCCCTTGTGTGCCAATTTGCTCTCTCTGTCTCGCTCTCTATCTCACTCTCTACCTGTCATAAAAAAAATTACAAAAAAAGAGATAGGACTTAAATATTTATGTATTTACTTATTCTTTTATTGGAGAGAGAGAGAAAGAATTAGCTTGCCAGGTTGTCCTGACACTGCAAATAGACTTCAGATGCATGTGCCACTTTGTGCATCTGGCTTTACATAGGTACTAAGGAACTGAACCCAGACCAGACGGTTTCACAAGCAAGCACCCTTAAGTGTTGAGCCACAGAGACGGGACTTTTAGCAGATGTCTAGTTCATGAGGATAGCACCCTTGCATAACATAAAGCTTTTATCATGGAATGGATCATTGGAAGAGAGGGCTCGTAAGGAAAAGAAGAGTTCTGCCAATGGGTCTCCATCTCACCTGTACAATTCCTTACCTTGAGATGCCCTTCACCATGCCACAAGGAAGCAAAAAAGCCTTTGCCCAATACCAGTGTCGTGCTTTTGACACCAAGTCTTTGTCTTGAACATGGTGTGATGCATTAACTCACAGCCTCCACAACTTTAAGAAATATTTTTAAATGCAATTATTAGTTAAATAATTTATTTATTTGAGAGAAAGAGGCAGCGAGAGAATGGGCACACCAGGGCCTCCAGCCACTGCCGACAAACTCCAGACGCATGTGCCACCTTGTGCAGCCAGCTTATGTGGGTACTGGGGAATTGAACCTGGGTCCTTAGGCTTTTCAGACAAACACCTTAACCACCAAGCCATGTCTCCAGCCCAAGAAATAAATCTTTATACTTTATAAATGACTCAATCTCAGAGAGTCTATTATGGGGGCAGAAAACAGATTAAGACACCAAGAATAGGAGACCAAAGAGAATGAAATGGGACATTTTAGAGAACATAAAAGACTTCACCTTGCTCAAAGATGTCAAGCCAAGGGATTGACAGTGCCCTATAGGGGCTGTCTACTACCAGCTGAGCTTGCCACTGCAGACCTAGCCATCCCCTGACACAGGTCTTCGCTCTGGGCTCCTCATTCACTAGAATGAACAGAGTACTCCCCAGCCTTCTACAAAGCTCCCTCTACCCAGCCACGAGGGCCAGGGCCATGGTGCTCTCTGTAGACATCTACTGCCATAGACTGAGGGTTGCCTCCACTCCCCTCTCTGTTCGCCAAGGGAGGACCCTGGTGCTAAATGCAGGCACAAGTGGTCAGTGTTTGACCAGCCACGTGCAGATGGAAACAGTTTGACACGACAATACAACTGGCCCTGCTCCAAGCACACTTCCTTCTGGAGATGCCACATTTTAAAGTTAACCACAAGCCCATCTGCATGTAACCTGTGGTGCTTATTACCTTACTTAATGAATGGGGTGCAACAGATCATAAAATAGTTTTATAGAGAGACCTAATACCCAGGCTGGCATATTTTGTGCAGTTTGGGGATTGCCCCTCAAACTTGTCTGCTGCCCTCTGGGAGGTAATCGCCTTACTCAGAGTCACACACGCAATCCTAGCTAAGAGGCACACGGTCCTTCGTGAGGACTCAAAAGGAGAGAACAAGAATTGCTCCCGAGACACCATTTTGTTGGTATGATATAAAACTGGGACTTACCACCCTTCCATATGTAGACATTTTATTATTGTTATTTTTGCCCAGCAAAGTAATCAATAATGAACTATTTTGGAAAGTTTCTATTAAGAGAAAAGAAAAGGCCTGGGGAAATGGCTTAGCAGTTAAGGCGTATGCCTGCAAAGACTAAGGACACAGGTTCGATTCCCCAGGACCCACATAAGCCAGATACACAGGGGGCTCATGTGTCTGAAGTTTGTTTGCAGAGGCTAGAGGCCCTGGCATGCCCATTCTCTCTTTCTTTCTATCTCCCTCTTTCTCTCTCTCAAATAAATAAATGTTTTTTAAAAGAGAAAAGAAAAGTTAGAATGCAGCAGCCTCAAAGGTAGACATGGTAACAATACTTGGGAGGCTGAAGTAGGATTGCTGTGAGTCTGAGGCCACCCTGGGCTAAAGTGAAATTAGCCTGGGCTAGGATGAGAGACTACCTCAAGAAAACAAACAAAAAAAGCCCCTCAACTGATTCAAGTGAAGTCTCGGTACAGAAGCCTCACTTAGCCAGAAGGAAAGAACCCTTTCTCTCTGCCCTTCACAACTCCAACTCAATTTGCTTTTTAAATATTTTATTTATATTTATTTATTTATTTGACAGAAAAAGAGGGGGAGAAAGCAAGAAAGAATGGGCGCACCAGGGCCTCCAGCCACTGCAAACGAACTCCAGACACATGTGTCCCCTTGTGCATCTGGCTAATGTGGGTCCTGGGGAATCAAACCTGGGTCCTTTGGCTTTGCAGACAAATGCCTTAACTGCTAAGCCACCCCTCCAGCCCTACTTTTTAAAATCTATAGGTGGGTATGTTTATGGAAATCCACCAAGACATAGGTTGCAATGTTTATTTCTTCCAAAAAAGTTTGAAGTTTACGGTTAGTAGAACTGTGCCTATGTCTAGATAACTATTCACATTCTTCAGTTCTAAGCTGCCCCTGTGTGCAGCCATGCTTTTCCATGATTCTTACCTCGCAATGTGTGAGACCTTATGTTCTACATTCTAAACCGTGTGTTTCTAGTGGCGATTTTATTTCTCAATTCATTGAACTTCGAGACCCTAATCTCTAACGCTTGCATTTCAAAACAGACGATTGTTTCATTGTAGAGGGGTATAGACTGTTATAAAAGTCGGTCACAAGAACTTTTTCAAGTGGAATATCTTCTGTATCTAGCTTCGGGGTTGCGACTCCGACTTCATGAGGTCATATCTGACTAGTCATGTGATTCTGCCCTTTGCTCTGCTTTCTTTGCGCAATATTCTAAAATTCTAAAAATGAAATTCCAGTGTGACCCTCATAGGAGAAAAGTATTCCTTAAGGGATTTCAAACACGGGCAGGTGACACTGTGAACCTGTGACACAGACAGACAAAACATGTCAATTCACACGAAGCAGGAGGAAACGCCAGTGGTATTGGAACTGACAATCGAGAAATCAAAAGGATTCAAAGGGATTTTTATTTATTTATTTATTTATGGGGGGGGGGTTGAGGTAGGGTCTCACTCTAGCCCAGGCTAACCTGGAATTCACTCGGTATTCTCAGGGTGGCCTCGAACTCATGGTGATCCTCCTACCTCTGCCTCCTGAGTGCTGGGATTAAAGGCGTGCGCCACCACGCCCGGCTCAAAGGGATTTTTAGAAGCATGTGGGGTTAGCTACATAAGAAGGGAAGCACTTGGAGGCAGCACGTGTTCTCTGTCTAGAATCTGTTCATCTCTATCCAGCAGCAGCAGTCTTGTCCCATAGTGTTCTTTTTATAGATGCAATGTGAGGGGAGGGCAAGCTGAATAAATTAACTTTTTCTTTTCAGTGTTGTCCAAAACTTAGAATGGCAAAAGGTGCCATCCATCCCAGAGACTGAGTGACAACAGGAAGGAGTAGAAAGCAAAGGGTAACATGAGCCACATTCAGGTCAGAGATGCCACCCAAGTTCACATTGATGTGGAAAGTGAAACTACACAGCTCGAAAAGTTAACAAGGAGGGCTGGAGAGATAGCTCAGTGGTTAAGCGCTTGCCTGGGATGCCTAAGGACCCCAGTTCGAGGCTTGATTCCCCAGGATCCATGTTAGCCAGATGCACAAGGGGCGCATGTGTCTGGAGCTCCTTTGCAATGGCTGGAGGCTCTCGTGTGCCCATTCTCCCTCCCTCTCTCTCTCTCTCTCCCTCTCTCTTTCTCTCTCTGTCTGTTGCACTCAAATAAATAAGTTAAAAAAAATTAAACATAAATAAAAATAAAAAAGGAATCAAAGTATACTTTAAAGCCAGGCTCAGATTTACCAGAATAAAGACACTATAAAATGGGAAAATATCTAATGCAATTTTTAAATCTACTGCAGCTTAACAAACTACCCCAAAGTTGGTAGCTTAAAACAACAAACCCTTATGTCCACAGCTCTGGTGGGATAGGAATCTGGGAGCGGCTTGGCTGAGTGGTTCTGGCTCAGAGTTTTCCATCTGCAAACTTGGCAGGTGCTGCAGGGCCCTCTTCAAAACTCACCTCAAAGCCTCGCCTGGAGGCTGCAGCTGCTTGCTGACTGCTCACACAATCTCCTGTGATCTCTTCATGGGCTGGTGAGTGTCTTCGCAGAAGGGTACGTCACTTCCTTCAGCATCAGTGATCAAGGGCCACAGGGATGGGGAGGAATCAAGATGCCTTTGATGTTCTGATCTCATCTCTTTCTTCATTTCCACCGCCTTGTACTCATTAGAAGAGAACCACCAAGTCCAGTCAATGCCCAAGAATAGGGAATTATCGTGGGTTTTTAGAAAGGAGGTTATCAATTTGTGGATACATTTTTTTTTGCATTTAAAATTTTTTCATTGGGAACTTTAATGTATAAATGTACTATAATTTGGTTGTGTTTCCATCATGTTATCCTCTTTTGTTCCCCTTTTCCCACATCTCATCCACTGAGGACCCTCCTCTTTCAAGGTAGTCCTCTCTCTGTCTTACTGTCTCGTTCCTTTTGTCCTCTTCCATCCTCTATGTCAAAATGTTGATGGGCTCAGAACAGAGCAGGTCTTGTGAGGATATCAGTAACCACTGTGGGGAATTTTTGGAGACTTTTTTAAAGTTTATTTATTTGCAAGCAGAGATACAGAGAGCAAGAGGAAGAGGGAGAGCGAGAGCAAAAGCAAGAGAGAGAGAGAGAGAAAGGGAGAGAGCACGGGTGTGCCAGCTTTACATGGGTACTGGGGTCATTGGACTTTGCAGGCAAATCTCTCCAGGCCCTGTGGAGACATTTTTAAATCTCCAAAACAAACTTCAAAAATCGAAGGGGTGCCAGGGGCCCAAAAGGAAAAGGAGAGCACAAATTTCTAGAACCCAGAGAGAGAAGCACAGGAAAGTCCAGCTCTTAATCTCACTGCCATCCAGAAACTGTGCAAGGGAGCTGACAAAACCCCAAGGATTTCCACCAACACCTCAAAATCTACTAGTCAGCTTTCCATCACTATGACAAAATGCCTAAGAAAATCAACTTAAAGGGAAAAAAGCCAGGTGTGATGACTCATGACTGTAATCCTAGCACATGGGAGACAGACGCAGGAGACTCTTGTATTTAAGGCCAGACTGGGTTACACGGTGAGTTCTAGACCAGTTTGTGCTATATGATAAGACCCTGTCTCAAAAAAAAATGTGCGCACACCTTTAAACCCAGCACCCGGGAGGCAGAGGTAGGAGGATCACCATGAGTTTGAGGCCACCCTGAGATTCCATAGTGAATTCCAGGTCAGCCTGGGCTACAGTGAGACCCTACGTCAAAAAAAGAAAAAAAGAAATAAACAATAACGAGAGATGAGGGAAATGGGGAGGTGTAAGTCATTCAATGACTGAGCTCTGAATTCCTAATATACAGCAGGTACAGAGTACTTAGTGATATAATGTGCACTGTAGTTAGTGTTCTGTATACTTGAAATTTACTACAAGGAAGTCTTAAGAATTTTCATCACAAAAAATATAATTATTCCTATAAGGTAATTTAGATGTTAATCAGCTTGATTGTGGTAACTATTTCACAATGTATAAAATTGTGATATAGCCCTTGAATATATACAATTTTTTGCCAATTAGATAGCAATAAAGCATACAAATAAATAAGCAAGCAAGCCAAAATTAACAAAACTAGGAACTGTCAAGAGGTAAGGAATTCATTCTAGATGCTATAAATATAGAGAACTAACATTTAATAAAAATATTTTGTTTTTCTCACTCCTATCAAATTAGTCATTATTTTCTAAGCTCATAATATATGATATCAGTAAAAGACAAATAAATAGGCAAAGAAGCGGGCACTTTAAAACAGTAATGTGTCAAAAACCTTTCACAAAGGTGGATTAGCAGAGGCCTACGAAACCTCTATGCTTTTGTTCCAGTTACTTAGCCTAAGGCATGTTTCCCAGTGATTGGTCCCAGCACTAGAACCACCTGGGTCCCTCCAAAGACATCTGAATCGATGTCTCTGGGGCTGAGATCTGAGAATTGTACATTAACAATGTCTCTTGATAATCCTTCTGCGCACTAAGGCTTCAGCTCCACAGGCCTGGGAAAACGGGAGCTTCATTCATTCGCACTGATTCCCCAGCAGGGATCAGGCGGCACTCCCTGCACGTGGGACATATGTGTAAATAACACCAAAAAGATCTCTGTGGTCATGAGGCTTTTCAAAAATACTCAAACATTTTATGTAAACAAACTCCTTACTATGTTACTTATGATAAAGTTAAAAGGTAACAGATTCAGTGATCTTTCAAACACTGACATGGGAAGCTGCCTACCATGTGTTATGAGATGAAAACAGGTATGATCCTTTTTCAAAATATATTTCTACATTGATAAAAAGACTAAAGGAAAATTCATATACACAAGAATGTTAATTTTAGTTATCTCTGTCAAACATGATTATAGATTATTTCTATATTTGTTATATTTGGTAATTTTTTTAAATTCCTGGGATAAACATGAGTTACTGGCAAAATCAGAAAGAAATATATTGCTTAAAAAAAATTGACCCAAACACCATAGAATGGAAAATTTTCAATCTCGTGCCTATCTTTTAAAATGTTTTGGTTTACCAATATTTGCACATAGTTATGTTCACTTCTGATCTAAACCTTAGAACTTTCAATTTCCTTTTAGTTGCTACTCTTAGTTTCACTTAAGGAAGTGAGCTTTCAAATTTTCTATGAAGGAACACTCAGTAAGATTCTTTACAATATTTTGTTTGTTTGTTTTGAGGCAGGGTCTCACTCCAGCCCAGGATGACCTGGAAACTCAGAATGTAGTCCCACCCAGCTGGCATCCAATCCTCCTATTTGTGCCTCCAAGTGCTGGGATTAAAGGCATAGAACCACCATACCAGTCTCTTTACATTTTTTCTTAGCTCTTTATTCTAAAGAATAATTGGGATTTTGTTAAATTTTTCCTGAATCTAAAATATAAAACATAACTATCATTATCAGGGTAATACAGAAATACAGAAAAAAGTAATCATAAGTCCAGCTTTTCACCCATGTGTGCTTTATACAGTCATATATAAATATATATTTGTTATTTTGTTTACTTCAATACTTTATGTACTATTCAGGACCTTGTGATTTCCTTGTACCAAACACCTTAGATAGTGTTCCATGTTACAGAGATTCACTTTATCTTTGAAATGACTGCATATATTACATTGGATGAAATTCCTTGATTTAGTTAAGGAACAACACATTTCTTATATTTTATTATTTATTTATTTGAGGGAGAGACACACAGGGAGGGAGAGAGAGAGAATGACAATGGCACACCAGGGCCTCCAGCCACTGCAAAATGAACTCCATATGCATGAACCACCTTGTGCATCTGGCTTACATGGGTGCTGGGGAATTGAACCAAGGTCCTTTGGTTTTTCAGGTAAATGTCTTAACCACTAGGCCATTTCTCCCACCTGGAACAATATATTTTATAACTGATTATTGCTGATATGTCAAAAACCTATCAACTTAGGCATTATAATTACTCAAACTTTTTAAACTATATCTCTTCTCTCTTTGTGTTAAATATCCTAGAATGGCAATCACATCATTTAGAGATCATGGTATTTCTTCCTGCTCAGCATTTCTCCCCTTGATTCCTTGTGTTGATTTATCCTTGGCTATGATCTCTATAAGAATGTGTAATAAACATTTTTGGGCTGGAGAGATGGCTTAGCGGTTAAACGCTTGCCTGTGAAGCCTAAGGACCCCGGTTCGAGGCTCGGTTCCCCAGGTCCCACGTTAGCCAGATGCACAAGGGGGCGCACACATCTGGAGTTCGTTTGCAGAGGCTGGAAGCCCTGGCGCGCCCATTCTCTCTCTCTCTCCCTCTATCTGTCTTTCTCTCTGTGTCTGTTGCTCTCAAATAAATAAATAAATAAAAATTAAAAAAAAAAAAGAATGTGTAATAAACATTTTTGAGCATGATCATTTATTAGGATTTCAATCTAAAAGTGTCCCCTGAAGGCTTATGTCTTAATAGCTTGGTTGCCAGTTAATGAGCTTTTGAGAGGTGATTGGATCATGAGGGTGCTGATATCATCAGTGGATAAACTGATTAATAAACGCAATAACTGAAAGGACCATTAGCAGGTGGGACCTGGCTGGAGAAAGCAGGTCAGTGAAGATGCCATACCTTCACCAAAGAGGACGACCCTGTCTGAAGCGGGGTGAGACACCTCAAAGTCATCCTCAGCCCTCCCACACAGGCATGGTGGCACATGTGCCCATACACACATACACACAGGCAGACACACACAAGTGCACACATGCTCACATAATTTAAAAAAAAAAAAAAGGCAGTTCCACCTGGAGAGATGGCTTGGTGGTTAAGACACTTGCCTGTGAAGCCTAAGGACTCAGGTTCAATTCTCCCGGTCCCACATAAGCCAGATGCACATGGTGGCACATGCATCTGGAGCTCGTTTGCAGTGACTAGAGACCCTGGCATGTCCATTCTCTCTCTCTTTCTCTTTCCCACTCTTTCTTTCTGTCTCAAATAAAAACAAATTTTAAGCCAGGCGTGGTGGCGCACACCTTTAATCCCAACACTAGGGAGGCACAGGTAGGAGGATCACCATGAGTTTGAGGCCACCCTGAGACTACATAGTGAATTCCAGGTCAGCCTGGACCAGAGTGAAACCCTACCTCAAAAAACTAAAATAATAATTAAAAAATAAGTTTATTTTTAGAAAAAGGTAGTGTCAATACTTCTCTAGCATGTGTGAAGTTTCCAGTCCATCCTAAGCACAAAAGAAAGTAGAGCCAATTCATTAAGTACCAAAGGACTTAAACATAAACATAAACTTAAACATAAAGACTTAGGTAGAAAGCAGAAAAGATGGCTTGGTGGTTAAGGCACTTGCCAGTGAAGCCTCAAGATCCATGTTCTACTCTCCAGATCCCATGTAAGCCAGACACACAAAGGTGAGGTGAGTGTAAGATCTCACATGTCCACTAGATGGTGCAAGTGTCTAGAGTGCCATTTCAGTGGCTGAGGCCCTAGGGGCCAATTCTCTTTCTCTCTCTATTAAAAAAAAAAAAAATCCAGGCACGGTGGCACACACCTTTAATCCCAGCACTCTGGAGGCAGAGGTAGGAGGATTGCTGAGAGTTGGAAGCCACCCTGAGACTACATAATGAATTCCAGGTCAGCCTGAGCTAGAGTGAGACCCTTCCTCCAAACACCCACCCCCCAACATAAAACAGGTAGAATTGCAAGTACTAGTAAGCCAATACCAATACAGGATGTTGCTTTAAAGTGAGTAGGGAGGAGTTGACTTTTTAAATAATTTTTTTAAAATATTTTTTTGTCCATTTATTTATTTGAGAGCGACAGACACAGGGAGAAAGACAGATAGAGGGAGAGAGAGAGAATGGGCGTGCCAGGGCTTCCAGCCTCTGCAAACGAACTCCAGACGCGTGCGCCCCCTTGTGCATCTGGCTAACGTGGGACCTGGGGAACCGAGCCTCGAACTGGGGTCCTTAGGCTTCACAGACAAGCGCTTAACCACTAAGCCATCTCTCCAGACCTTAAATAATTTTTATCTGGACTAATAGGCAGAAAACTGGAATTATTACAGCTTTGTGGGGAGGGAGAGTAGATTACTTGAGGTCAGCGTGATGCTGTCAATACCCAAGTTGGAAAAACTGGAAAGTTATGCTGTCTTCACTTAGCCTCATCTTGTTCTCAGTAATTGCTTCCTTTCAAGCATAAAGTTGTTTAGGGTAGGAGAGATATTCCAAGGCTTCTTTTTCTATTCACTGCTGCAAGCTCCCATTTTAGCATAATTACAGTCTTGGAGTTGAAGAGACAGGCTCACTCTATCTAGCTATGCAGCTGGCTTTCTCAAATGACAATGGGAAGCTCACCAGTTTAGCAGTGTCCCAAGGCTGTCAGCCAGGGAGAGGCCCTCACACTGAAGTTTGCTCTTGCTTTGTCTGTATTTCTTCCATGAGAAGGGAAAATGGCTTCGAATTCTGAAGAGGGAAGTTCTTACTCTCCTGGGGCTATCAAGGAGCGTGCTGAGCTCCCCGTGCAGATTTCGGAATCTCAGATCAGAACTGACTCAGCTTTACATCTCAAATGGACATCGCCAGGCAAAAACACAAAGCAAATGGTTCAGTGCTCTTCTCCTTCTTCCCAAACCTGTTTTTGTTTTTGTGAGAACACTAATGCAAGTCTACATTTTCCTGCCTTCTGTACCTACACATGAATCCAGGTTCAGCCTGACAACCTACTTTACAAGTCACAGTTTGAGACAGTAGATCCTCAACTCAGCCCTCAGTTAGCTGTCTAGGGATTGGCGTTTACCCCACCCTGACTCCTCAGCTTCTCATGAAGACCAGGGCCCTCCTTGTCCTGCCCAGCTTGTCCACGAGTACTATCAGCCTTCGCTCCTACTCCTCGTCTTTCTCCTTCCACAAATTCATACACACACCCCTTTTTAAAAATTATTTTTATTTATTTATTTCAGAAAGAGAGAGAGAATGGGTGCACCAGGGCCTCCAGCCACTGCAAACAAACTCCAGATGCATGCACCACCTTGTGCATCTGGCTTACGTGGGTCCTGGAGAATTGAACCTAGGTCTTTTGGCTTTGCAGGCAAGCACCTTAACCGCTAAGCCATCCCTTCAGCCCCACATGTCCATTTTCTCATATAGTACAATTTCAGTTTAAACCTTTATCTCTTTTCTGAATTATAATTTTTTTAAAAAAAACCTTTCTAACTGATCCAGTGAACTTGTAAAAAACACTTCCTTTTATTACATAAAACCAGTACTACTACTTCTAAGTTTGACTGTTTGTGCATCTCTACATTGTTTGGTGCCATGACTATGACATTAAATACAACCACTTCTTTGAGCGGGTAGTGCCCCACTAGTGGGTAGTGCCCCAGTCAAAGATTTCATGTCAGGAGCTGGGAAGATGGCTCAGCAGTTAAAGGTGCTTGCTTGAAAAGCCTGCCTGCCCAGGTTCAGTTATCAAGCCACTCACATGAGCCAGATGCAAAAAGTGGCACAAGCATTTATTGTTCATTTGCACCAGCGCATATGGGAGTGAGAGTGTGTGCACACACACATGCACAGGAGAGGACTTTCTTCTCTGTCAAACTTAAATCTTCCCTGTCTCAGAGACAGATTGCCTATACCAGTGACGGGAGGCTTTTTAGTTGTCATGACATAGGTGGAGGTTACTGGCATCTAGCCCCTTACAGCAAATAGTATATGGTACACAAAGTCAATGATGCCAACGTTAAACTCTGCAGATGACTAATGAATTCGCTCCTAAGTTCAATACCTGCCACTTCCATATTATCGCATTCTATTCATTGTTTAAAATTTACTTCAAGCCACCTCTCTGAGCCCTCTCTCCAAGTTCCCAAGGCGTGCTTGTTGTGCCCACTCTCGGTGGGCATATCAGACACCATCCTACTCCGGAAGCGCTGCTCTGCCCCCCAGGTGTCCTCTCTCCCATGGCCGCATTCTGTCAGATTCTTGCTTTAGGCCACTGAGTCCATGTTCTGCTTTAACATCCACAGCACTGGACACAGTGCATGATTGGTAAATGCTTGTGATTCAAAAGATGCGTCTGTTGGCGTAGAAACTCACAACTTAAGTGATCAGAGGAGAATATAGGAATGGAAAGGCTTGAGTGTTGAGCAGTTAATTTCAGTCAGAACAGAGCTAAAGGGAAGAAGAGGGCTGGAGAGATGACTCAGAGGTTGAAGGTGCTTGCTTGCTAAGCCAGTACCCACACAAAGCCAGGCACACAAAGTGATGTATGTGTCCAGAATTCATTTTCAGTGGCAGGAGGACTGGTAAGTCCAAACACCCTCTCTCTATCTCTCTCTCTTAAACAAAGAGAATAAGAATATAAAGAAATGAGGATATCCAGATACACTCCTTATGATGAGAGACTGTGCTTTAATTGGGCTCTGTAAAACATAAAATATACCATCTTAAGTATTTTAAAATGTACAGTTTCTATGGCATTAAACACCTTCACCTAACTGTGCAGTTATCCCCACCGTCTGTCTCAGGAACATCTTCACCTTCTCTAGTTGGCATTTCATACACATTAAAGAGACAATGGAGTCATGGGAGCTAGGGTACAATGCAATGGAATCGTGTCAGGGAAGGCATAGTGACAAGAGCCTGAGGTGGCCGGTCACATTGGTCCTGCAGTCAGGAATCAGAGATGACTGTTGACATTCAGTTCACCTCCTCCTCTTTCCATCCCTATTCAGTCGGGGCTCCCAGCCCATTGGATAGTGTCACCCACATTCAGGCTAGGCCTTCTCCCCTCAGTTAACTCTCTGGAAACACCTCTACAGATAAGCCCTCAAGTGTGCCTCCTAGGTGATTCCAAATCCAGTCAAGTTGACAATGAAGTTTGCCCATTACACTTGGTACACCCACGGAGACGGATAGAAAGCAAGTATGACTTTGGAACTAGACAGAGAGCTACCTCCCCATTTCTTCCTCTTCTCAAGCCCTGGAAACCATCATCCTGCTTTCTGTCTGCATGAATTCGGTTACTCTAGAAACCTTATATGTGAGTCATGTAGTATTTGTCCTTGTGTGGCCTACTTACTTTATATGTCTTCAAGCTTCATTGATCTAGCGCCTGTCAGAATTTCCTTCCATCTTAAGACAAATATTCCATTGTATATATACCACATTTTTTGTCCATTCATTGACACAATTATCTATCAGAAAAAAAAAAAAGTAAGTAGCAAGAGCTTTAATCCCAGCACTTGGGAGGCAGAGGCAGGAGGATTGATGTGCGTTCAAGGCCAGCCTGAGTCTACAAGAGTGAGTTCAGGTCAGCCTGGGCTACAGTGAGACCCTGTCTTGTGGAGTCAGGAGATTGCTCAGTAAGTAATGGGGATATTTGGGTTGTTTGTACCTCTAGGCTACTGTGGGAAATGTTGTTATGAACATGTGTATAAAGGTCTCCTATTCCTTCTTTTTTGTTGTCGTTGTTTATTTTTATTTATTTTCTTGAGAGCGACAGACAGAGAGAGAGAGAAAGTGGGCGCACCAGGGCCTCCAGCCACTGCCAACGAACTCCAGATGTGTGCCCCCCCTTGTGCATCTGGCTAACATGGGTCCTGGGGAATCGAGCCTTGGGCTGGGGTCCTTAGGCTTCACAGGCTAGCGCTTAACTGCTAAGCCATCTCTCCTGCCCATAATTTTATCTTTTCTTTTAGAATCACCATCCTGATGGATATGAAGTTGTTTTTCATTGTTGTTTGGATTCACATTTCACCAATGTTTAGTAATATTAAATATATTTTTTCTCCTTTTGATGTGTGTGTCTAGTATATGTTGTGTGTGTGTGCATGATATATGTACGTGTCTGTACTGTTCTGGATGCTACATTCCCAGCTGATGGCAACTGGAAATTAAAGCCTCCTAGAGGCAGTGTACTGTTGAGGGTGGGCTTACGGGTGTTATGGCCAGTTTCCCCTTGTGTTTGGCACACTCTCCTGTCCCTATTGTCCACAGGAGGTGATGTCCACCCTCTGCTCATACCATCATTTTCCCTGCCATCATGGAGCTTCCCCCTTGAGCCCATAAGCCAAAATGAACCTTTTTTTTTTTTTTCCCCACCAGTTGATCTTGGTTGGGTGATTTCTACCAGCAATGTGAACCTGACTGCTACAATACCCATGCCCAATTTATTTTTTAAGCAGATGTTGGGTATTGAACTGAGGTCCTCATGCTTGCCTAGAAAATGCTCTTACTCACTGAGCCATCACTCCTGTCCTTAAATATCTTTTGCTGAGCATTTTTTCTCTTCTTTGGAGAAATGGCTATCAATGCCTTGGTCTAATTTATTTTTATTGTTTTAAATTTATTGATTTTTTTAATAAAAAGGTTGCACAAATAGACCCCCTATATCCCACCCCAATTCTGCTGAGGGTCTTCAGTGGGGTTATTGGTATTCGTTGTGGGGACCAAGAGGCCTCACTGTCTGCAGAGATGGAAGAAACACGGTGTCTCGGACTATTGGCACCCACCCTGAGGCCCTTACAGTCTCTAATTTTTTTTTTTTTTTTGAAGTAGGGTTTCACTCTAGCTCAGGCTGACCTAGAACTCACTGTGTAGCCTCAGGGTGGCCTCAAACTCATGGCGATCCTCCTACCTCTGCCTCCCGAGTGCTGGGATTAAAGGCGTGCTCCACCACGCCCAGCTTACATTCTGTTTTTAAAGAATGTCATTTATTGCACTAGGCACGGTGGCTCATACCTAAAGTCCTAGCACTCTGGATATTCAGGCAAGAGAAGCTAAGGTTCCAGGCCAGCCCGGGCTACATAGCAAGAATCTGTCTCAGAAAAAACAGTAATTTATTACAAGCTATATAATAATGTTACTGTTGCAAATTTTGAAACCAAAAATGTGCACATCAAATCTGTTTTTCCCCCACTTTGGGTTTTTGAGACAGAGTCTTGCTCTGTAGCCCAGGCTGGCCTGGCACTCACTAGGCAGACCAGAGTGGCTTTAAACTTGTAGATCTTCTTGCCTTAGCCTCCTCATCACTGGGATTTCAGGCACAAGCCACCATTCCTGGATCCTTTGGGTCTTATCTGCATGTATATATATATTTTTTTAACATAACTATAGTCACATGAACTCAACTTTGAACCTGAGCTTCATTTTTATTCATTTTTATTAGAGCCTGTTCATTTCTTTTTTTTATTTTTATTTTTATTTATTTATTTGTGAGCAACAGGCAGAGAGAGAGAGAGAGAGAGAGAGAGAGAGAGAGAGAGAGAGAATGGGTGCATCAGGGCCTCCAGCCAGGGCAAACGAACTCCAGATACATGTGTCCCCTTGTGCATCTGGCATACGTGGGTCTGGGGAATCAAGCCTTGAACTGGGGTCCTTAGGCGTCACAGGCAAGCACTTAACCACTAAGCCATCTCTCCAGCCCCACCTGTTCATTTCTTTTGTGTTGTCCCAGCCACACTAAAGTGTTGTTCCAACAGTAGACCCCTTGGGAGGAAAATCCACATTTCTTATTTGTTTCCCTAAAGTATCCTGAAGAAAAAGAGAATTGAAGACTGTCCTGGAGAACCTGTTTTAGTGCTTGGGTGAGAAAAGTCACAATTCAAGGAGATAATTGATGACTTGTTCTTCTCGAACTCTAAAATGTAGCATTAAACATTTGGAATCTTTCTTAAAAGACTAGTCTCAAAGCATCAAGAACATTTGTCTGTTGTACTTTTCAGCAGATATATGGCATATAAATTTCAAATACTAGGAATTGTCAATAGCTGTTCAGAAGCTCTATGAAGCTTGAACAAATGCATATAGGTTTTTATATAATGAGCCATCTTAGTAATGGATTTTATTATCTTTCTTAGAATGAGAAGCTAAACTGACAGTGTTGGGGGTTGAACTGGGAGACATGAATTGGTAAAGACAGGTATGGGGAGCCCTGGCGGGCCAGGGTTTATAGTCAGAACAGGGAGCATGCCCCTTAGCGAGAGCAGTTTGTCTCCTAGAATTATCTCACCCCAGGTGAGGACGGAGAGCCTGCACATGCTTGGCTGCACCCGTGAGAACCCACAGCTCTGCCTTTCCTTAACAAGATTTGTGCCATTTCCTAGACGGATTTGAGAACTGATGAAACGTAAGCATGGGTCTTAGATTCATTCTTCCACTGGCTGCCCCTCCTCTTTTCCTTAATTCAGAGGTGCTTTTCAAAATCAGTCAGTCTTCAAATGTTATAGACAGCCAGGTGTAGTGGCCCACACCTTTAATCCTAGCAATCAGGATGCAGAGGTAGGAGGATCACTGTGAGTTCGAGGCCAGCCTGAGATTACATAGTGAATTCCAGGTCAGCCTGGGCCAGAGTGAGACCCTACCTCAAGAAAAAAAAAAAAAAAAGTTACAGACAAAAGCATCCCAACAACTCTCTGGCTTCTTCTCTGTCATCATTGACATTACCATGGCAAGATCTTATTCCAATTTAAAGCTATTTATAACACTGGCTCAGTGTTCTCACTTTCCTAGTGCTCAGGAATTGAAACGTGGGTAAAGTGCTCACAATATTCCTTTCAGTTAACTTCTGTTTGCTTCTAGCTTAGGAATAAAACGCTTTTTTAAACTGGAATATATTGAACAGGGTTGATTAAAACTGTTTTTTAACTTGTAACTAAAAGATCCAAGACCTCACTCAGGGGTTAAAATAGCAAACACCTCCCTGAAAAGTTCCTAGAGAACTCATTAGTTTAACTTCTTAGGCTGGGTGCCCGAGGTGGGCTGCCTCCAACCATAAGACACACACAACTCACTGTAAGGTGCGGAATGCACACGTTTGAACAGCCACTTTCAACATGCTTCGGGGAAGTAGAGAGCTCCATTAGGCAATGTCACAGAAGATGAATGCGCCTAAATTACTTGCCAAAAATGCTTAGTGAGCATCAGAGAGATGCATTCTGCTTTCCAAATTATTAAGCAGCGCATTCAGAAGGACTGAAACATTCATTTTTCATTGCAGATTGTTGACCAGAAGCCAGGGACAGCTGTCTTCCTCTAATGCCTCACGGTGACGCCCACAGGAACTTTTTTCCTTCAGGGTTTAACCCACTAAGTCTGTTAACTTTGTTGAGAAATTTATTTTCTCACAGTTCTGGAAGCTACAGGTGCAAGATTAGTGTGTTGACCAGTTCAGTTTCTGCTAAGGCCTCTCTTCCCAGCTTGCCCTTTCATAATATGCTCACATAGCCTTTCCCTTGGTACGTGTTTGGAAAGAAAACACTCATGTTTCTTCCTTTTTCATAAAGACCCCCAATCATTACATTAGGTACCCACATTTATGACTTCACTTAATCTTCATTATTTCCTATATGCTTTATGTGAAAAAAAATTTCATCCCTTTCATATGCCCTAATGCCACAGTATTGTGCTAGTTAGAGGGGTCACAATTTAGCTCATTGCAGTCCCTTAGCTAGGGAATGAAGAAATAGACTGTAATATTCCCACAATGACACTCAGCAGTAAATAAACTGTTACTAAGTGATTTTAAAAAAAGCAAATTAGAGGGGTGGAGAGATTGCTTAGTGGTTAAGCGCCTGCTTGTGAAACCTAAGGACCCCAGTTTGAGGCTCCATTCCCCAGGACCCATGTTAGCCAGATGCACAAGGGGGCGCATGCGTCTGGAGTTCGTTTACAGTGGCTGAAGGGCCTGGCGCCATTCTTTCTCTCTCTCCCTCCCTCTTTCTCTCTCTGTCACTCTCAAATAAATAAATAAAAATAAAAAATATTTTTAAAAAGCAAATTAGAAGGTTGATACATTTATATATATATATATATATATATATATATATATATATATATATTATATGATCCTAATTATATGTTATTGCCTGACCATGGCAAACCTGTGTGATCAGTGGTTTCTGGGGCTTCAGGAAGGGTTTATTAATAGAGATATGGATATTATCTGATATTATCCTCATATATTGTAGAGGTTTTTTTGAGTAATGGAGCTGCTCCATTTCTTAGTTGTGGTAGAGGTTACATGACTACATGTGTTTGTCAATAGCTGAAAAACTGAACACTAAAAGAGGTGAAGTTTACTATAGTCATATTATGCTTAATTTTAAGAATATCTAAAATATAAAGGCAAAAACAATCTGTGTCCTATATTTTTATCAGTTACTCATCATATTATGAGGCAGTAATTTCTGACAGTATTAACAGTTCTTCCCTAACAAGAAATTTTGTTTGTGTGTGTGTGAGAGCGTGCACGCGTGTGTTGTTTTTTGTGGTGTTGGGGATTAAACCCAGGGCTTCTTCCATCTACCCAAGCATTCTACCACTGAGCCACACCCCAACCTTAATAGTTTCTTTTTAAATTTAACAAAACAGTCCAGGAAAAGTTGCTGACTTAATAAAATAGTGAAGTAGAATGAAAGTTTGAGGGATGATTTTTTTTTTCTTTGAGTTCTTTGTATAATCCCACAAACCAAAGGTCACTTACTAAGCTTTCAAATGCATAAACTAATAATGTTGCTATCATGGGTAAAATAGGAATCTTTAGAAACAGTGCTGTGCTTTCTCACAAGCAACTTTTTAAAAGGATGGATAGAGGTATCAAAAGGATCCAGAGTACGCAAGCCCAGCTGGCAGCACTCAGCAGCAACGCACTTGCTCAATGAAGGACAGCAAGGGTTCCCCTCCTCAGTTGATACCCCAAATCCATGTCTCCCTTCCTCTCTCCACTTTCTTGACATCTGTCCAGTGTCCACACAGCAAACAAATATCATTTCTACCATGTTTTGCCATCGACCAAAAGAAAAACTCGTGAGCAAAGTCTTTTGTTATAGCAACATCAGAAACATTTTAAACCCCCACCAAGCAGGAAATAACATCTGACAGCTGTCATCCCTGATGGAACCTCTCTTACAGGAAACAAGTGACATGGCATTGATAGAATATCAGAAAGAGGATGGGGCAAATGTACAGACGAGCTTTCCAACACTTTATTTCCTGGAGAGTTTGTCCATTTGCGTGATAAGCAGTGACCTCTTAAAATATTTTAAGAGCGCTAGGGTGAAGTCCCCACAGCTAAGGCATTTATTTGCCTGCTAAGGCAAACAACTGGAGTACAGTTCCCCAGTTCCCACATGAAGCCAGATGCACAAAGTGGCACATGAGTCTGCAGTTGGTTTGCAGCTGCTCAAAGTCCTGGGGCACCCATTCTCCCCTTAATCCCCTGTGGTGGCACCTTTAATCCCAGCACCGAGGAAGGAAGCTAAGGTAGGAGGATCACTGTGAGTTTGAGGCCAGCCTGAAACTTCATAGTGAAGTCCAGGTTAGCCTGGGCTAGAGTGAGACCCTATCTCAAAAAACAAAAACAAACCACAAAACAATGGCAAAAATATTTTAAGGGAATCATATCATACTAACAAGTTTTATACCGGTCAATTTGTTCAGGCTGAAAACAAATCAACTTTGCTTCAAAATAAAATAGCTACCCTTTCGTTATTGCTTAGATTCCTCCCATCACAGTATGAAAACAGTCACTTTTGCGTCAGGACGTCATGGGTGGGAGTCTGGGGCTTGAATATTGACTAGGCTGGAGACTTATTCTGAAACGTAGATGGGAGTTGGAACAGATGTTTGCAAATGAGCACATTTGCTGGAGATACAGGGGACCTACATTTCGCCCATCAGGAGCCTTGAGCCTTAAAGGCTATGGATCTGAGAGCTGTGTACATGGGGCTGGCATGCGCGGAAAGAAAGCCAGGCTGTTGTCAGACTTGGCTGCACAAGCTTGTTGCTTGATCTCTGCAGCTGCGAACAGCAACTCTGCACTGCCTTTGTCAGGATGCTGCCACCCGGGGGCCTCCCCAGAACTACCCACTCCTCTCTCCCTCTCGGTCACTCTCACCCTATTTTTAGGACCCCTTAGTAACCGAGCGGCCTGTTATTCCGTAACTAATATTTCACATTCCTGATTCCACCACTACACTCACTCCCCCTCAGATGAATGCCGTGTCATCATCTGTAAGTCCTCCAGGGACAGAAAAGCACATCGCCGGCACTCCTCTGTGCCCCACAGTTCCTTCATGCCAAAAAAAAAAACCTCCTCCCAAGTCTACCCTAACTTCCATCTGAGGAAGTTGAATCCCATTCCTAGATTGTCACCTTCACTGGAGATGGGAATAACTATGCATCATTCTTTTTATCAATCTGTTTTTTTGTTTTTCTTTATTAGAAACAAGAAAGGCATGTCATCCGGGCGTGGTGGCGCACACCTTTAATCCCAGCCCTCAGGAGGCAGAGGTAGGAGGACCGCCATGAGTTTGAGGCCACCCTGAGACTCCATAGTGAATTCCAGGTCAGCCTGAGCTAGAGTGAGACCCTACCTTGAAAAATAAAAAAAATTAAAAAGTGAAAGAAAGAAAGAAAGCATGTCAATTAAAAACTCTTTCCAAAAAGCCACAGGGTGGGAGAATTACCCTCCACCCAACATCTCTATGGCCCTGGTATAGAGGCATGAGGAAAATATGGGTTTTACATCTCCAGGCTGAGGAATTCTGCCACTTCTGTTGTAAATTGGAGCAACATTTGTGCTACTGTTATAAGATATTGTAACATATGGAGGTGAGAAAAGATCTCTGCTTAAAAAAAAAAAAAACAACTCAGGATCATTTTTAATCATTCAGTCTTGGCAGGTCTACTTCTCACCCATCACTCCTCTTACTAACAGCTTGTTCCTATTCTTAGCTTGGGAATTTGACTATATGGTGTATTCTGGGAAAATAAGCTGGAGTCATTGAATGTACAAATGAAGCTCATTTTCAAAGTATATAAATTAATTTAACATAATATTACATTTGCGAAGTCTATTTCTTTTTTCAAGGTAGGGTCTTGCTCTAGCCCAGGCTGACCTGGAATTTAGTCTGTAGTCAGGGTAGCCTTAAATTCACAGACATCTTCCTACCTCTGCCTCCTACCATGACACCCAGCTCAAAGGTCTATTTTAATTTTAAAAATCCAAATTTCAAAGTATTGTATTTATTATGAATTTTGTTTTCTGTGAGCAATTCCACTTGTCTTTTTGTTTTGTTTCATTTTTTGTTTTTCCAGGTAGGGTCTCACTGTAGACCAGGCTGACCTGGAAATCACTTTGTAGACCCAGGCTGACCTTGAACTCACAGCGATCCTCCTACCTCTGCCTCCCAAGTGCTGGGATTAAAGGAGTGTGCCACCATGCCCGGCTCCATTTGCCTTTTACCACAGGAACTTGACCCTAGCTGGTTCTGTGGTAACCTTTCCATAAATACCAACATACATTCACCTAAGAGCCGAGTGTTCCAGACTCACCGATCTGTGCCTTTCCTTTTGCCTTCCTATCGCAGCTGAGGGACTCTGCTGGAGAGTTTGTTCTTTTTTTTCTTCTGCTTTTTATTTTGACTTTTTTTAAACTGACAACTTCCATAATTATAGACAATAACCCATGGTAATTCTCTCCCTCCCCCCCGCTTTCCCCTTTAGATCCCCACTGTCCATCACACATTTTCCCCTCTCAATCAGTCTCTCTTTCATTTTGATATCATCATCTTTTCCTCCTATCATGATGATCTTCTTACTGGACACCAGAGTAGCATATTCCTTGGGCCAGGTCCTCCATCTGCTTGCCAACTATTCGAAGCTCTGGCTGTCTAGTACACAGCTCCTCCAGTTCTAGTACTTACTGGAATGATAAAAGAGGAATGTGAATTCTTTGCATAAGCATGAGCTCTAAACTCATGAGTTTCGATTCTTGATATAGATTACAATATAATCTAACATCCAAGTTGTCTCTCAGCAGCTATAAAAGAACCTCTACAGATACCAAAGTTTGCAGATACCCAAGTCTGTTACATAAAATGGCCTAGGATTTGCATGTATCCTACAAACATTCTCCTATATACTTTAAATCATCTGCTAGAAAAAAAACATAATACTGAATACACTATAAATACCATACAAATAGTTGTCATACTATATTGTTTAGGGAATAGAAACACAGGAAAAGAGTGTACAGATTCAGTACAGTTAATACTTTCTCCCCATATTTTCAATTTTCGGTTGGTTGAATTAATAAGTACAGAGGCTGTTTCAACATCATCTAAATAAACCAAGAAAAAAATTAAAGAAAGACATTATGGGATTCTCAGAAGGTTAGACAAATGGATTGGTGAGAAGAGTTCTTGTTAACCAGAATATTACACATCTCCTGACAACATAATGGAGAAGGTCACGATTGTGACAAATTCTTCTAAGGCTAATATATGTGCAGATTTCACACTTGATTCTACACTTTGGGCATCAAAATCTTTTAAACATTGTTATCTGCTCCTGGTAAATATATTCCAATAACCTCATACACAAGCTGAATAAAAGCTTTCAGCTGAGGAGCTAGAGGCAGAACTGAGAGACTAAACCACTCAAAATGTCGGTCTTGCTGCAGTCCCCCTGCCTATAAGCTTTTCTGTCCAGAACAAAAGTTCATCCAAGATCTAGCTTGTCTTTGTTTCAGAAAGTACCAAGAGTAAGACTCCATCCCCTGTGTCTACACTTTTTAAATTCTCACCATCAGGATTTGATGTTTCTTCTCCTTGTGTGGTCTTTTCTGTCTCCCATGAACAGGAGCAAATGTTGGGCACAATCACAAATGGATTAAACTCTAGTATCCAAAGGAGTCATCCTGTTGCCTTAGTAAAAGCAACTCCATCATCGTCTGTTTAGCACCTGAAAAGCAGGTCTATAATCAGGATTCTTAGGCAGCATAGCTAGAAACAAAAGATCATAGTTCCTTATGGTGAGAATTTGCCAAACAAATATTTTATTCTTATGTAATTCTTAGAAGCTAATGTGTGAAGGAGAATTTCAGCCCTATGCACATTTCACAGAAGTAAATAAGAAATCGGGTAAGCACTATGCAACTTCGAAGCTTTTACTCTACATTCCTCTCACCATCAGTTTTAATGACTGTTTTTAAAAATACCATGTTTTGAAGAGAGCTCTGTTTTTCTCATCTCTTTCTCCCATCTGCCACATTTTGTAACAAAGCCATAATCTGATGTTTTAATATTAGTTTCCGTGGAAATTAATTTAATGCTCTGTTATCAGTGCCTTACCGAGACAGCATGGGTCAGTAAAGGGATTTGAATCATGAGTATTAAGCTATGATAAAGCACTTTTTGAAAGTAAAACAACCAAGAAATATAATAAATTTTAGAATTAATACATACTTGCCTTTGCATTTACACATTGGTTGGGCACAGGTGTATTTTAAAGGATTAGATCGAAGCAAATTCTGTTTGAAAACACCAATGAAAGGACACACAAATGAAGTAATTAGACTGTTGTATTTTAAAATAGCCCTTCATTGTCCATCCCAACATAAAGGTAATTGATCTCTCTCCCTCTTGGAATATTAATTTGCTATCACAACTTTTGTGTGTCAGGGGAGGGGAATAGAGAATTGATAAGGAAGAAAAGATGGATCCCTGGAGTAGAACACTCTTCTAGCTTAAATAATACCTCTCTAAGTCATTTTATTCCTGCTACTAGAGAAGGAAAAAATAAATAAATAAAGTCTTTCTCATCTCCCTGAATACCCAGCTCTCTTCCATAATACCCCATGTTTTTACCCCCTTGCACTTTCCCACAGACCAAAGGATCCGAGAAGGAGACTTCTTCTCATTGACAGTAATGTGAACCTTGACTACTGACAAAGGAAGAAGCTATATGGATAAGAGCAGTCTCAGACACAAAGCTCTCCTCAGATAATAAGCTAATATTTATACCGCTTCTTTTCTATCATTCCAGTTATCTCAGTCCTGCTTTGATCCCAGCAACTTCCCTTATTGTTTCTTTCTTGTCCCTGACTTTGCACACTGCCTCTTTGTTGCTCTTGTCACTTTGTCCTCTCAGTCATCAAAGGAGAAGAGTGAGCAGTGTATTATTTGAGAGATTTGGCCTGGATTATTTAGCAAACGCTTTTATTGGGAGGTATATGTCGGTCTAGCTTCTTATCTCTTTGTATCCCCTCAGTGAGCTCCTTGAAGTAAGCTCCTATTTGCTAACGTATTATTTACAGACTAGCATTTAGCATACCATACGTGCTTAATCAATGTTTTGTTTTTCTCTTTGGGTCATATTAAGATAATAGATAGGATGTATATGTGCCTTAGCCTCTGAAAAAGCCTGTCTTCTCTGAGCTGTTGTTGCTGGAAGAAGTTGAGAAGGGCTGTAACCTCCAAGCCAGCTGTTCCTAAGGGGGAAATGCATGCCAGGGTTCTAAGGATATACTCCAGAACCCCACAGACGCCACTGAGGCCACAGCACTGACCCTGCTCAACTCCCAGTCATGTTGCTGTCCACACAGCATACCTGAGTTGAGATACCAGAGATATAATAGTGTAATGGACTTAGAATTTGCACTGCAACTCAGGTGGGAAGAAAATTTCTCTAAAATGAAATTCACTTTCACTGTAAGGTCTTCATTTTTAGTGATGGGCACATCTAACCTCAACTCAAACCAAAATAGCATCTTTCTTTTAATTTTTTAAAATTTTTATTTGTTTATTTGAGAGAAAGAGGCAGAGAAAGGGAGAGAGAATGGATGCACCAGGCCATCCAGCCACTGTAAATTCCAGAAGCATGTGTCACCTTGTGCATCTGGCTTATGTGGGTCCTGGGGAATCAAACCTGGATCCTTTAGCTTTGCAAGCAAATGCCTTAAACATTAAGCCATCTCTCCAGCCTAACAGCCTCTTTCTTTGCTGCTCTCATCCTCATGCCAGAGCTCCTCTTTGGCTTCAAGCAAGGTTCTCTCCTTGTATGTAATAAAATAAGCCTCGTGGGCTGGAGAGATGGCTTAGCGGTTAAGCGCTTGCCTGTGAAGCTAAGGAGCCCGGTTCGAGGCTCGGTTCCCCAGGTCCCACGTTAGCCAGATGCACAAGGGGGCGCACGCGTCTGGAGTTCGTTTGCAGAGGCTGGAAGCCCTGGCGCGCCCATTCTCTCTCTCTCCCTCTATCTGTCTTTCTCTCTGTGTTTGTCACTCTCAAATAAATAAATAAATAATTTAAAAAAAAATAAGCCTCGTTACCAGGCAAAATGGCTTCAAATGAAACTGGAAAGATGGAAATCTGAACCTTCCTGTTAGGAGATGCTGTTCTAGCTATCAATCTATCACCTCAGTTCTGAATTCACCCTCCACTGCCTGAACTGTGATAATGGAGTTAGACACCTTGTATTTCTCCTCTGCCAGCTAGCATGGTGCTGAATTTGACCACAGAGGATGCTGGGGGGGGGTCCCTGGAAGGACTTCTCGTTTGCTGCTGGTGTGCGTCTCTTAGCAGGCTCCTGCAACGCACACTGGCTCTTGCGGCATTAGGCTCCTGTAGGGCATGGCTCCTGGAGTGCCTGGCTACTGGAGAGAGCAGACAACGGCAGCATTCAGCAACCAGGAGGGAGTGGTGCCCATCCGGAGGCAGTGAGCCTTCCGTAGGCAGTGAGCCTCCCCAGGCTGCTTTGCAATGGAATATCATTAGCTTCACCGCTTCCTGCAGGGACTCCTCAACCCTCCCCTCAGAAAGCTTTGGGGTAAGATGTAAGGCAGTTGGATTTACCTTTGTTACCTGTCTCCCAAGGACAGGATTTTCAGCAAACTTCTCCATCCAGGGAGCTTCGGCTGGTCCCTCTTCGGCGAGGCTTAGATCCAGCTCTCGGCCCAGAGTGACGGCGTCTCTTCCTTGGAAGCTCCCCTTGGGCGGTCGGTGTTGTAGCTGTTCTTTGTATCAGCTATTGCTCTGTACTTTAGAGTTATCATTACCTTTGACTATCACATCCCTCTGCTACCCCAACTAGGCATTCCTTACATTAAAAATTACTGGACTGCACACCTCCTCCTGGGTGTGTTCTTTGCCCTTGTAATAAACTCCCTCTTAATTCTCAATAAATAAATAAATAAAGTACTGGGCTGGAGGGATGGCTAAGCGGTTAAGGTACTTGCCTGCAAAGCCAAAGGACCCAGGTTTGATTCCCCAGGACCCAAGTAAGCCACATGCACAAGGAGGTGCATGAGTCTGGAGTTGGTCTGCAGTGGCTGGAGGCCCTGGCATACCCATGCTCTTTCTCTCTCTCTCTCTCTCTGTCTTTCTCTCTGCCTCTTTCTCTCTGTCAAATAAGTAAATAAATAAATAAAAATAAAATATTTTTAAAAATTATTTACAGCCAGGCATGGTGGCACAAGCCTTTAATCCCAGCACTTGGGAGGCAGAGGTAGGAGGATTGCCATGAGTTCAAGACCACCCTGAGACTACATAGTGAATTTCGGGTCAGTCTGAACCAGAGTGAGACCCTACATTGAAAATAAACAAAGAAACACAAAAAAATTACTTACATAGACTAAAAAAATCCCATTCCTAGAGAGTAGCGTGCAAGGCAGAACAGAACTTTTTCCTCTTCTTCCTTTCTCTTCTGTTTTCCTCTCTCTTCTCACTGCCCCCTTCTTACTTTTCTTTCAGTTCTTTTCCCTATTTGCTGATTTGCTGATGCTTAGCTGAAGAGAACTGGACGGGGAGAAGGGAGAATGGCAAATGAAGTAAAAGGAAGGTACGTGTTGGAACTTTACTCACTTGTCAATGATTTTTCTGTTGGATGATTGAGAATGTTTTCTGAATGCTGGAAGAATAAGAATTCATCAGTCTTTGAGCTATTCCCAATGTAACAGCTATAGACAGGGCAACTTTTTTTTTTTTTTTAATTTTTATTAACATTTTCCATGATTATAAAATATATCCCATGGTAGTTCCCTCCCTCCCCACCCCCACACTTTCCCGTTTGAAATTCCATTCTCAATCATATTACCTCCCCATTACAATCATTGTAATTACATATATACAATATCAACCTATTAAGTATCCTCCTCCCTTCCTTTCTCCACCCTTTATGTCTCCTTTTCAACTTACTGGCCTCTGCTACTAAGTATTTTCATTCTCACGCAGAAGCCCAGTCATCTGTAGCTAGGATCCACATATGAGAGAGAACATGTGGCGCTTGGCTTTCTGGGCCTGGGTTACCTGACTTAGTATAATACTTTCCAGGTCCATCCATTTTTCTGCAAATTTCATAACTTCATTTTTCTTTACCGCTGAGTAGAACTCCATTGTATAAATGTACCACATCTTCATTATCCACTCATCTGTTGAGGGACATCTAGGCTGGTTCCATTTCCCAGCTATTATAAATTGAGCAGCAATAAACATGGTTGAGCATGTGCTTCTAAGGAAATGAGATGAGTCCTTTGGATATATGCCTAGGAGTGCTATAGCTGGGTCATATGGTAGATCAATCTCTAGCTGCTTTAGGAACCTCCACACTGTTTTCCACAATGGCTGGACCAGATTGCATTCCCACCAGCAGGGCAGAAGGGTTCCTTTTTTTCCACATCCCCGCCAACATTTATGATCATTTGTTTTCATGATGGTGGCCAATCTGACAGGAGTGAGATGGAATCTCAATGTAGTTTTAATCTGCATTTCCCTGATGACTAGTGACGTAGAACATTTTTTTAGGTGCTTATATGCCATTCGTATTTCTTCCTTTGAGAACTCTCTATTTAGCTCCTTAGCCCATTTTTTGATTGGCTTGTTTGATTCCTTATTAGTTAACTTTTTGAGTTCTTTGTATATCCTAGATATTAATCCTCTATCAGATATATAGCGGGCGAAGATTTTTTCCCATTCTGTAGGTTGCCTCTTTGCTTTTTTCACTGTGTCCTTTGCGGTGAAAAATCTTTGTAATTTCATTAGGTCCCAGTGGTTAATCTGTGGTTTTATTGCCTGAGCAATTGGGGTTGTATTCAGAAAGTCTTTGCCAAGACCAATATGTTGAAGGGTTTCCCCTACTTTTTCCTCTAGCAGTTTCAAAGTTTCCGGTCTGATGTTAAGGTCTTTAATCCATTTGGACTTAATTCTTGTGCATGGCGAGAGAGAAGAATCTATTTTCATCCTTCTGCAGATATTTATCCAGTTTTCAAAACACCATTTGCTGAAGAGGCTGTCTCTTCTCCAATGAGTATTTTTGGCATTTTTATCGAATATCAGGTGGCTATAGCTACTTGGGCTTACATCTGGGCCCTCTATTCTGTTCCACTGATCTACATGTCTGTTTTTGTGCCAGTACCATGCTGTTTTTGTTACTTGGCTCTGTAGTATAGGTTAAAATCAGGTATGGTGATAGCACCAGCCTCTTTTTTGTTGCTCAGTATTATTTTAGATATTCGAGGTTTTTTGTGATTCCAAATGAATTTTTGGATTGTTTTTTCTATTTCCATGAAGAAAGCCTTTGGAATTTTGATAGGGATTGCATTAAATGTGTAGATTGCTTTTGGTAAGATTGCCATTTTCACGATATTGATTCTTCCAAGCCAGGAACAAGGGATGTTTCTCCACTTTCTAGTGTCTTCTGCAATTTCTTGCTTGAGTGTTTTAAAGTTCTCATTGTAGAGATTCTTTACTTCCTTGGTTAGGTTTATTCCAAGGTATTTTATTTTTTTTGATGCAATTGTGAATGGAAGTGATTCTCTGATTTCATTCTCTGTGTGTTTGTTGTTAGGATATACGAAGGCTACTGATTTCTGTGTATTTATTTTGTATCCTGCTACATTGCTGTAGGTTTTGATCAGCTCTAACAGCTTGCTAGTAGAGTCTTTAGGGTCCTTTATGTATAGGATCATGTCATCTGCAAATAATGATAACTTGATTTCTTCCTTTCCAATTTGTATCCCTTTTATGTGTGTCTCTTGCCTTATTGCTATGGCTAAGACTTCCAAAACTATATTAAATAGAAGTGGAGACAGTGGACACCCTTGTCTTGTTCCTGATTTTAGTGGAAAAGCTTCCAGTTTTTCCCCATTTAGTAATATGTTGGCTGTAGGCTTGTCATAAATAGCCTTTATTATATTGAGATATGTTCCTTCTATTCCCAGTCTCTGTAGGACTTTTATCATGAAGGGATGTTGGATTTTGTCAAATGCTTTCTCTGCATCTAATGAGATGATCATGTGATTTTTGTCATTCAATCCATTTATGTAATGTATTACATTTATAGATTTGCGTATGTTGAACCATCCCTGCATCTCTGGGATAAAGCCTACTTGGTCAGGGTGAATGATCTTTTTGATATACTCTTGTATTCTGTTTGCCAATATTTTGTTGAGAATTTTTGCATCTATGTTCATGAGGGAGATTGGTCTGTAATTTTCTTTTTTTGTTCTATCTTTGCCTGGTTTTGGTATCAGGGTGATGCTGGCCTCATAGAAGGAGTTTGGTAGAATTCCTTCTTTTTCTATTTCCTGGAAAAGCTTGAGAAGCAATGGTGTTAGCTCTTCCTTAAAAGTCTGGTAAAATTCAGCAGTGAATCCATCCGGGCCTGGGCTTTTTTTAGTTGGGAGATTATTGATAACTGCTCGGATCTCCATGTTTGTTATAGGTCTATTTAAGTGATTAATCTCATTTTGATTTAATTTAGGTAGGTCATATAGATCAAGGAAATCATCCATTTCTTTCAGATTTTCATACTTTGTGGAGTATATGCTTTTATAGTATGTTCCTATAATTTTTTGAATTTCTCTGGAATCTGTTGTGATGTTACCTTGTTCATCTCTGATTTTATTAATTTGTGTCTCTTCTCTCTTTCTTTTGGTCAGATTTGCTAAGGGTTTATCAATCTTGTTTATCCTTTCAAAGAACCAACTCTTTGTTTTGTTAATTCTTTGGATTGTTCTTTTTGTTTCTATTTCATTAATTTCTGCCCTAATCTTTATTATTTCTTCCCATCTACTACTTTTTGGTTTGCCTTGTTCTTCTTTTTCCAAGGCTTTAAGGCGAAGCATTAGGTTGTTTACTTGCGACCTTTCTAATTTCTTAATATAGGCACTTAAGGCTATAAATTTACCTTTTAGAACTGCCTTCATTGTGTCCCAGAGATTTTGGTATGTTGTGTTCTCATTATCATTTGACTCTATAAATTTTTTGATTTCCTTTTTGATTTCTTCATTGACCCACTCATCATTTAGTAGTGTATTGTTTAGTTTCCATGATTTTGTGTATGCTCTATAGCCTTTCTTGCTACTGATTTGTAGTTTAATTCCATTGTGGTCAGATAGAATGCAAGGAATTATTTCAATTTTCTTGAATTTGTTAAGATTTGCTTTGTGTCCTAATATATGGTCTATTTTAGAGAATTTTCCATGTGCTGCTGAAAAGAATGTATATTCTGCAGCCTTTGGATGAAATGTCCTGTATATATCTGTTAGGTCCATTCCTTCTATGACCTCATTTAGTCCAGATGCCTCTCTGTTTATTCTTTCCCTGGATGACCTGTCAATTGATGAGAGTGGGGTGTTAAAGTCACCCACCACCACTGTGTTTGGTGTTATCTGTGACCTTAGTTCTAATAGTGTTTGTTTGACGAATTTGGTAGCCCCCATGTTAGGTGCATATATGTTTAGGATTGTAATGTCCTCCTGTTGGAGTGTGCCCTTAATCAATATAAAGTGACCTTCCTTATCTTTCTTGACTAACGTCGGACTAAAGTCTACCCTGTCTGATATTAGGATAGCAACCCCTGCTTGTTTTCTAGGCCCATTTGCTTGAAACACCGTCTTCCAACCTTTCACCCTAAGATAATGTCTTTCCTTTGTAGAAAGGTGAGTTTCTTGGAGACAACAAATTGTAGGATCCTGCTTTTTAACCCAGTCTGCAAATCTATGTCTTTTCGTTGGGGCATTGAGACCGTTGATATTAAGAGATATTATTGAAAGGTGTGTATTTATGTTTGCCATTTGTGTGTGTATGTGTGTGTTACTTGTTCTACCTGTGCTCTCTTCTGTTAACTGGTATTTGAGTATAGCTTGTTTTTTCTAGGTTCCTTATATGTGTGCTTTTCCTTTTGTTCAGCATGGAGGATTCTATCAAGTATTTTCTGTAGAGCTGGTTTTGTCTTCAAATACTCCTTTAACCTGCTTTTGTCATGGAATGTCTTTATTTCTCCATCTATTTGAATGGATAACTTTGCATGATAAAGTAACCTTGGTTGACAGTTGTTATCTTTCAGAACTTGGAATATATCACTCCAAGCCCTTCTGGCTTTAAAAGTTTGTGTTGAATAATCTGCTGTAATCCTGATGGGGTTGCTTTTGTAGGTAACTTGATTTTTCTCTCTAACTGCTTTCAATATTTTTTCTTTGGTTTGTGTGTTTGGAAGTTTGAGTATAATGTGGCGAGGAGAGGTTCTTTCTGGGTTTTGTCTGGCTGGGGTTCTAAAGGCTTCCTGTATCTGTATTGGCACCTCTTTCCCAATTTGGGGGAAATTTTCCTCTATGATTTTGTTGAAGATGCCTACTATGCCTCTGGAGTGGAGTTCTTCTCCTTCTACTATGCCCTGAATTCTTATATTGGATCTTTTCATAGTGTCCCGAATATCTTGAAATTCCCACTCATACTTTTCTATAAGTTTGTCTTTCTCTTTGTTGGACTGCATTAGGTCTGCCACCTGATCTTCTAGCTTAGATATTCTGTCCTCTCCCTCATCCATCCTACTGGTGAGGTTTTCTACAGAGTTTTTTATTTCATTAACTGTGTTCTTCATTGCTAGTAATTCTGACTGGTTTTTCTTTATTATTTCTATTTCCCTATTTATGTCTTGTATTGCCTTCTTTATTTCATTAAATTGGTGTCCTGCCTCTTCTTTGATTCCTTTGATTTCCTCTTTGATTTCTTCTTTGATTGTTTTCATGTGTTCTTTGACCTCTTTGAACATATTTATAATTATTCTTTTGAACTCTTTCTCAGGCATTTCCTCTAACTCTTTCTCACTGGAGGACATTTCTGATGCATTAATACTTTTAGGTGGATTTATATCATCTTGCTTTTTAATGTTTCTTGTGTTATAATGTATATATTTTTGCATCTTGGATTAAGTTAATGCTTGGATTTTCTAGCTAGCTGTGTATTCTTAGCTGTATCAATTGATTTGATGTAATATATTTTCAGGGTAGGACCTTAAGGTATTAGGTGTGGCTCTTAAGACTCTCAGAGTATCTACAAAGATGTTCTTAGGGGTTGAGTTTCCCTGCTATAGGAGTATTCAAGCAGGCTGAGTGGAATAAAATACTGGTAGATTCTAAAATTTAACTAAACACTGTAGACATTCAATCAAAAACAGCCCCGAGTATGTATGCAAGAGTAGTTATTATAATGACCAGATCCTCTATCAATAAAGAGGTTTAGATTTCTGGTCTGTTGAGGTATCCAAGTCAGCTTGTGACCAAGTGAGACCCTTCCCTGGTGCAATCCCAGTTACCTTGGGTTATTGTGGTCTCAGTCAAGTTGCTGCCTGGGTCGTCGGGCTGCTGTTCTGATTTCTGGAGCTGGGCACTTGCTTTTCCTACGGGGCAAACTGAGCCGCTGCTGCTGCCTCTGCTGCTGTTGTAGCTGCCACCACCGGAGCCACCACCGCTGCTGAAGCTGCCGCTGCCGTGTCCACCGCCGCTGCTCCCCCCGAAGCCTCTGCTGCGGGATCTGCCGCGCTGCCGCTCCTGGGTCCGCTGCTTCTGGGGCCGCTGGTACCGGTGCTGGAGCCGCTGAAGTTGCTGCCGAACTCTGCTCCTGCTTAGGTCCCGCTGTCAGCCCAAGTTGGCGTGGCCGGTCCCAGGCCGCTGCTGTGTTCGCTGGAGCTGGGTTCAGGCGGTGGGGGAGGGGAGGGAGCCGTGGCTGCTCTGGTTGTATCGCTGTTCCACGTGTGCTTCTACCTCGCGGTCCGCTCCTCCCTCCGTTGCTCGCGCTCTCCCCTCACGTTTCCCGAGTTGCGGAGAGCGCGGTGTGAGGGGAAAATCCCGCACCTGGCTTGTCCTGCGGCTCGAGCCGAGAGTCCGGCGGCTTTCTGCCGCGCCGCGGCTGCGGCGGTTGGCCGAGCTGCCCCGGAGCCGCTGTTCCCGCCTGTGCGGGCTCTGGATGCTCTATAACTCTTCTACTTCTCCGCTGCCGCCTCAATTTCCTATACACCTCACTTTTTAGTAAAAGTGTGTATTTTGCTGAGTTTTTTTGGTCTTTTTCCCCCCTAAGCTGCTTTGGCGTGGTACCTACGCCGCCATCTTAACCGGAAGTCCTCAAGGCAACTTTTTAATTCACAATGTTAGCATGCTCTGCATTACTAGACTATCAGCAAAACGACATATCAAGCCCAGAGTTGGGGTATTTGTTGATGTCCCTGATGTAAATATTCTCACCTTGTCCAGTTTCAAGTAGACAATGAGACTTCATTGAGCACAGTTACACAAAGGTGTGCCCCAGCCTGGTACTCAGCATTTCTACCACAGAGATACAATGGGTGGAGCCACAGGAATGCTGGGAAGAGCAAAATGTAGTAAACTGGTTTAAAAGTGATAGGTCTGAATAATTATTAGCTTTGTTTTCAATATAATTTATTGAATTCTAATTTTATGTCATTTAATCTTTAATAGTGGCTGTGTTTAATAGCAAGCTCATAAAACCACTGAGGTTTCACAATGACCTCTTACTTCTTTGCACCATCCCCAGCCCACTAAAGATCCTGGCACAACTCTGCAGACCTTTCCCTCGCATGAAATTTTAGGGCAGCAATGGCAGCATAAAGGGGGAAGGAGCAGAGCACTTGCGCCCGACCACTCTCAACATGGTACTGGGGCTGCTTTAGTCTTGTAGAATGGCCCCCCCTGGTTTATTCACACTGGTTGTTAGTGCTTAGTTATTAATCCCATCAGTAAAACCATATACTTATAGGGAAATTAATGCAGATTTCAATTCAATGAATGGTTTAACTTTCTTCGTAAAAGTTTATTCATTAAACTATTCCAGGTTTGGACTGGGGAGATGGCTCAGCAGTTCAAGGCACTTGCTTGCGAAGCTTGCTTGCTCAGATTTGATTCTCCAGTATCTACATAAAGTCAGATGCATAAAGTGGTGTATGTGTCTGAAGTTCGTATGTAGCAGCAAAAGGCCATAGCACACCCACAGTCACTCTCTCTCTGTCTATCTCTGTCTCTTTCTCTCTGTCTCTCTCAAGTAAATCAATAAAAATATGTTTAATGCATTCTAGTTTTCATGGGAAGAGAGTTCTGAAAAGCATACGAAGAAAAGTAAACATCTAAAATGAGCTTTTTGAACTTTTAAAAAATATTTATTTATTTATTTATTTATTTATTTATTTGAGAGAGAGAGAGAATGGGGGCGCCAGGACCTCTAGTCATGGCAAATGAACTCTAGAGGTATATGCCACCTTGTACATCTGGCTTTGCATGGGTTACTGGGGAATCGAACCTGGGTCCTTTGCCTTTGCCAGCAAGTGCCTTAACCACTAAGCAATTTTTCCAGCCCAAGTTTAGATACTCTTAATAGAAAAAATATTTTAGCTTTTTAAAAACAGATTTATTACTGATGAAAAAATGCTATTCTGTAACTTCTTTTATTTTTTAAAAATAAATCTGGAAAATCTTTATCAAAATGTTAATTATCTTGGCTGGTAACACTGTTGTCTTTTAGTTTCTTCATGGTGTTTTTTGGAATTTTCAATTTTTCACAATAAGTATGTTATATTTCTGGTAATATAAGATAAATTGAAGCAAATGTTTAGTATAGTGAGTTTCAAACTACACTGATGCCATCCCTTTAATATCTAAATTTTAAATAGCATTTTAAGTAATTAAAGCCAAGGGAAATAAATGCTACTCTGCTCAGTTTCACTTAAAAGACAGATATTCCAAAATTGGTTATGGCTAACTATCAGTTTCTATCCAATGAGGGGGTTTTCTTTTTTCTGTCATTAGATGAAAAGCCCAGTATCTCCGCATGCTTACTTTATTATATTCAGTCGCCTCCATTAGAAAACATTTAGAAATGAGTACAGCTGGGCTGGAGAGGTAGCTCAGCAGGTAAGGTGTTTGCCTGCAAAGTCTAACAACCTGGGTTCAATTCCCTAGAATCCACATAAAGCCAGATGCACAAAGTGCCACATACATCTGGAGTTCATTTGCAGTGGCTGAAGGGCCTGGTGCACCCATTCTCTCCTTCTCTTTCCCCCTCTCTTTCTGTCTCTCTCTCTGCTTGCAAATATATAAATTTTTTTTAAAAAAAGAAATGCATAGAGCTTAAATATATTGTATGATCAATGAGAACTTGATATGGGTACTGTGGATGTAGTTTGGTTCAATCCTAAGCATACGTGTGTGCATAGGAATGGACACAGACACACACATAGGTAAAAGAGAAAGAAGAAAAAAGATCAAAATGTCAGTTGGGTTCATGATTCCAAGTCCATAACCACTGCAGTAGGATGTGGATTTCATCAGGCTTTGTGTCTGTCTTCCTATATTAATATAATTCTAAATGAAATATTATGCCAAAACATAGCAACTTAGGGCAATAAATATTTATTATTTCATAGTTTCTGCAGGGATTGAGCCTGGCTTAGTTGACGCCTCAGCTCAAGGTCTGTCAAGGAGCTCTTGGCAGAAGCTGTGGCATTGTCTGGAGGCTTGACTAAGGACAATCCTCTTCCAAGCTCCCTCAATGACTGGTGACAGGATTCAGACCCTCTTGAGCTAGTCACATTGAGCTTCAGTTCCTTAGTGCCTTTGGGAAGAAGCTCTCCTCCATCCCATACTATAAGGTAGTTCACAATGAGCTGGTGGCTTCTCTAGGTGCAAAAAGTGAAAGAAACTCAAAATATTTGTTTCTGTCTCTCAGGGTTCACCATTCTTCACCTCCAGTTGTTCAAGTCCTCAAAATTTTTTTTACATATTTTGCCCATTTTTTGACTGTTTGAATCATATAGGTGTATCTGATATGTGCACTCTATCTTGTCTAGAAATGGAACTGCCTGAAAAATCTTATACAAATAATCCTATCACAACTCTCTACTAGAATCCCATTAAATTAAATTCATATCCCTTTATTTTTGTGACTATAAAGCCATGACTATTAAAAGTTATTATTTTTATTTTTATTAGATATGGACATAGTTAGTATGTAAACAACACATGTTGGTACCGTCCTTTCCCTCCTCCCTGCCCCTTTTCTGAAGAGGGCTTCCTCACTGGAGATGCAGGTCAACCCCATGGGGATTGTGGGTCATGCATTATGGGTGCAACAGTCAGTTATGGGGGAGAGGCAACATCTCTGTACAAAATGTCCCAACTTGTGGCTCTAACAAACTTTCCGCCCTTCTTCCGCAAAACTCCTGAGCCATTCTGGGAGCATTTTAGGTCTACTTCAGTGATGGGCACTGTGGTGGTTTGATTCAGTTGTCACCCATAAACTTAGGTGTCCTGAATGCTAGGTTCCCAGCTATTGGAGATTTGGGAATTAATGCCTCCTGGATGGAGTATATTGTTGGGGGTGGGCTTATGGGTGTTATAACCAGTTTCCCCATGCCAGTGTTTGGCACACTTTCTTGTTGCTATTATACACCTTATATTGGCCAGGGGGTGATGTCCACCCTCTGCTCATGACATTGTTTCCCCCTGTCATTGTGGAGCCTCCCCTTGAGCCTGTAAGCCAAAATAAACCTCTTTTTCTCACAAGCTGCTCTTGGTTGGATGATTTCTACCAGCAATGCGAACCTGAGTGCAACAGGCACTTAGAAGCCTCTGGATCTCTCTGGTTTGGTAGGTGTTCAGCATCCTCAGTATCTTTTCCATCACCCATGTGCTGATATTAGACTCATTAAGACAGCAGCACTCTTGATCATTTCCCCAGTTCCACTGTGGTTTCAGCTGGGGCCGGGCTGGAGTGCACTGGGTCGTTTATGTCAAGTCCAGTTCCTGTTCCATACTGCTGTGCCTGCCCCTTAAAAGTTATTCTTATTTATTGAATTAGTATAAAAATCATTAGTACAACATAAAATGTGTTTTAGAACACAAAAAGGAACACTTAGAGTCTATGTCTTCATGAGATGGACTGGGGCATATATGAGGCATTGATTAATTGCTCAGCTTAATTGACATGTAGGGTAATGAGTCATATGGTATGAAGAAGGTATGAAGAGCTGGACAGATGGCTTAGCAGTTAAGGTGCTTGCCTACAAAGCCAAAGGACCCAGGTTCGATCTCCAGGACCCACGTAAGCCAGATGCACAAGACACAGGTGTGTCTGGAGTTCATTTCCAGTGGCTAGAGGCCCTGGCACACCCATTCTCTCTGTATATATCTCTCTCTTTCTCTCAAATAAATAAATAGAAAATAAAAAATATTTTTTATAAAAGGTATGAAAAATGCTGCTGTTTGGTAAAGTGGAGGAAAACCGAGATGTGAAAAGAGAATCAGTATGATTTAGGAGGCCTTTTTTTTTTTTTTTTTTTTTTCCGAGGTAGGGTCTCTCTCTAGCCAAGGCTGACCTGGAATTCACTATGTAGTCTCAGGGTGGCCTCAAACTCATGGCGATCCTCATACCTCTGCCTCCCAAGTGCTAAGATTAAAGGTGTGCGTCACCACATTCGGATTATGAGGCTTTTTAGGTTAAGTCGGTATCAGAGATAGGTCAAGTTCATATTTTGGACTGCAGCATGTCTTCCGCCTTTGGTTGCCCACCACTTTATGCCTTCATTTGCTAAGTTTTCTGATTAGCTACTGGGATACTCTGCCATTCTCAGAAGTCATGGTTTTGTTCCCTGTTATGTGCATTTACTGTCCCAGAAGCAGACCCAGATGTTGTCATGAATGGGTGTTCAATCTTGTCAAGTGCTTTTTCTGCATCAATTAATATGATACTATTTGTGTTTTCTTCTTTGACTTGTTGATAATGTTGACTATTGCAAGGATTACATTGGTATTTGAATGTTGAACCAGCCACTTATAGCTGGCATAAATACTATTTGGTCACTTATATAGTTTTTTAAAATACATTTTTGGATTTTGCTTGCTACTATTTTCTAGCTAATTGTCTGTATCTTGTTTATGAGTGGGGCTATTCTGTAGCTTTCTTTTACTGTACTTTGTTTAGTTTTGGTATGATAGTAATACCAACCTTACATAGGAAGTAGAGTAGTATTCCTTCCTGTGTTCTCTAGAAGAGTTTGCAAAAAATTGGTGCTAATTCTCTAAACATTTGGTGGAGTTCTTTAGTTGAAACCATTTGTGTCTGGAGGTTTCCAGAGCATTTTAAAGACAAGTTCAATTCCTCTAATGGGTATAGGACTGTTCTACTTCATCTCAGTTGAGCCTCAGGAGTTTGTGGTTTTCATAAATTGGTCCATTTCTTCTAAAGTTGTTGAATTTACAAGAACATGGTATTCTCTTATTATTCTTTCAGTGGCTGTAAGAACTGTAGCGTATCCTGTTTCGTGGCTAATGCTGGGGATTTTGTCTTTTCTCCCTTTTTTTTGACAGGCTTGCTAAAGGCTTACTAACCAGCTTTTTGTTTCATTAATTTCCCTATTGCTTTCTTTTTTCATCTGATCAGTTTCTGCTTTATTTTTGCTACTTCTTTCCTTCTGCATGTTTGAGTTTATTTTGTTCTTATTTTTCCTAGATCCTTAAGACAGGAACATAGATTATTAATTTAATAACTTTCTTAAGCTTTTTTCTCATCTCTAATGTAATCATTAGTGCTAAAATTTTCCCTCTTAGAGCAATGTTTTATCTGAGTCCCACAGATTTTGAGATGTTTTATTTATATTTCCACTCAGCTCTGTGTATTATTTTTTAAAACTCCCTTTGAGACTTCCTCTTTGACAAGGTATTAATTAGAAGTATATGATTTAATTTCAAAATATAATAGTTTTTTTCTGTTGCATTTTTGTCAGTGACTACTCATTCAATTACTTTAAGATCACAGAACATATCCTGCATGGTTTGTTTCCTGGCCCGGAAAACGGTCTACCATGTGTGCTTGAAAAAGAAAAGTGTATTCTATTCTCTATTCTATCTGGAATACTGGGATGACACTGGCAAGTGCCACCACAACTAGTGACTTTGCTTGTTTGTTTGTAGAATATAGTCTTATTTGGGGAAACTTCTATAAGGGTTCTTTTCCAAACATGAAACTTGGAATCATTTTCTATAGACATAGTTTCGGCCTGTAAACATACCACTGGCAAAAATGCCATAGGACATGTTCATGTAACAATAAAATCTCTGGCCCCACTTTTGTGTTATAATGCTGAGAGTGAGACATGGGCTATTGGAATGTCTCTGGAAGCTATTCCTACACCTTGATGGTTAGTAATAAGACATTACACAGAGCGCTGGTTGTAAATCATATAAATATCCACCAACTAAATTCAACCAAATTGCATACCATTCTCAATTTCTCCACAGTGGATCCTAGAATTACTGAAGCCACTCTAACAATAACACACACACACACACACACACACACACACACACACACACCATGGAAGTCAGAATAGAACCAATTGTGGTTGAGGTATGTTACTTTTATAGATTTTACCAAAACTTATGAACATTTTGGTAAGCCATCTTGTAGGACTTTAAAAGTGATACAGATGATGGTGCATGACAATATTATTTTCATAAAAAATTTCTGACATTTTAGTGAGGTATGCAGAGAGAAGGGAAGTGAACATTTGAACTTAGCTCACCAGTTAGGAGTAGTAAGTTTGAGTGTCTTTTAAAAGTAAATATTGGGCTGGAGAGATGGCTTAGCGGTTAAGCGCTTGCCTGTGAAGCCTAAGGACCCCAGTTCAAGGCTCGGTTCCCCAGGTCCCACGTTAGCCAGATGCACAAGGGGGCGCATGCGTCTGGAGTTCATTTGCAGAGGCTGGAAGCCCTGGCGCGCCCATTCTCTCTCTCTCCCTCTACCTGTCTTTCTCTCTGTGTCTGTCGCTCTCAAATAAATAAATAAATAACTTAAAAAAAATTAAAAGTAAATATTAAGGTTTCCAAGTACATACAAAAATAGTAAGAATAATATGAATATTTAGCTTCTAAAACTATAAAAATTTGTTGTTTTTATTTGTCTGGATTCTTTCAGTTCAAGACACTGTGAAATATAGACACAAAGATGAATAAAGTCTGCTCTATGCCCTCATGTATGTATCTAATGGAGAAGACAAAGCATGTATGAGCCTCACAAACAACAATATAATTTTGTGCAAAAGAGAACTAGGCTGGGCAAAGAGATGTGACCTAGAGCCAAGGATAACCAGCAAAAGCTTCAAGGGGGAAATGAGCTCCTCAGGAAATACACATTCTAACCTGTTCAAGCTGAGGCAGAATAGAGATATCTGAAATACATACTTTCTGGGTTTTTAAAAAAAGTTTCATTTATTTATTTGCAAGCAGAGATAGACAGAAGAGAAATAGAGATACAAAAAATGGGCACACCAGGGCCTCTAGCTGCAAATGCACTCCAGATGTCTGCCTCTGTTTGTGTCCCTGGCTTTATATAGGTACTGGGAATCAAACTGAGGTCATTAGGTTTGCAGGCAAGTGTCTTTTTCACTGAGCCATCTCCTCAGCCCTACTCCAAATGCGTGCGCCCCTTGTGCATCTGACTAACGTGGGTCCTGGGGAGTCGAGCCTTGAATCGGGGGTCGTTAGGCTTCATAGACAAGCACTTAACCGCTAAGCCATCTCTCCAGCCCCCCTTTGTAGTTTTTTTGTCCTGGAGTTTCTCTTGGTGTTGGAGAAACAATCTATACTTTTTTTTTCATGTTTCTTTCTTTTAAAAATACTTTTATGTATTTATTTGCAAGCAGAGAGAAAGAGAGGGAATGGGCACACCAGGGCCTCTGGCCACTGCAAATGAACTCCAGATGCTTGCACTGCTTTGTGCATCTAGCTTTACATGAACATGATGATTGGGGAGTTGACCCCAGGCTATCAGGTTTTTCAAGCAAGTGCCTTTAACCACTGAGCCATCTCTCAGCTCTAGTATAGCCTGTTTGCTATCTATCTATACCTGTATGGAGACACTCATTTATTCATATTCAAGCAACATTTATTGCATGCTTGCCAGGTATCAGGTTAATTTTATGTGTCAACTCAACTAGGCTATGGAATTCCAGACCTTATTTCCGATTGTGTCTGTAAGAGTGTCCCCTGAAGAGGTTCACATTTGAATTGATAGACTGATGCAGAGGGCATCTTCTCCTGACTTTGGACATGGGCACTCCTAAATCTTTGAGCTTTCAGATTCAGGCCAGGACTTATGCCCATCAGTTCCTCAATTCTCAGGCTTTTGGACTCACTCTGTTATACCACTGGATTTCCTTTTAGTTTGCAAACAGCAAACTACCACAAAGTGGGTTGCTTAAAACACAGAAATTTCTATACTTGCAGTTCTGAAAGATATACATTCAAAAATTGGGGTGTCCTCAGAACTATGTTTCCTTTGAAACTTGTAGACAAGCAAATCCTTGCTTGCCTTTTCTGAGCTGCTAAGGTTTTGTTGACAATGAATGGCCTTCCTTATCTATCAGCTGCTGCATAATTCCCATCTCTGCCTTTGTCATCCAAAGTTTTCCTTTTCTGTCTGTCTTCATATGACCGTCCTCTTATATGGACTAGAGTCATATTGGGTTACTTTTCTATGATGGTTTATATTGACAGTCAATTTGACAGAACCTAGAATGGCCTCTGAGGGATTATCTTGATTAGCTTAATTGAGGTGGGGAGAACCACCTTGACTGTGGGAGGCACCATTTCATGGGCCAGGGCCCTGAACTGTATAAAAAGGAGAGGGCTGGCAGAACTCTAGCCTTTGTTTCTCTCTGCTTCCTCACTGTGCTCTGAATGTGATCAGCTGTTTCAAACTCCTGCCACCACAAAGGACTATAAGGGGCAAAATAAACTCTCTTTTCCTTAGAAAGTTATTTCTTGTCATTTATTTGGTCATAGCAACAAGAAAGTCACTAATTCTTTTCCCATTGCCCAGTGATGCAATTTTAACTTAACTATGCCTGCAATAATCCTATTTCTAATTATGGCCACATTTTTTGTTACAGGAAGTTAAGGCCTTTTTTGGGGGGGTGTGGAAGAGAGGTCAATTTAACCCATAACAGGTGGTAAAAATAAATACACCTGGGTGCAGCTTTCATAAGATGCCAGGCTCGAACTCTGCACGCACCTGAGTAATTCCAAATCTCTGGCAGCTGCTGCCGACAGCAGGGTGAAGGCGCAATGTTAAGCAGAGACAGCCTGGTTCACCTTCACTTAGTGGACAGGAATCAAGATCCATCTCCCATGGGCCCTCCTGTCTAACTGCCTTCCCCAGTGCTACCCATCTCCCTCTCAATATAATAGAAACTAAAGACACTTTCGTATTTCCAGAGATTGTTCCTGGATTGCACTTCACTGATGTGGAGAGTATGAGTGAATCTTGTCACCTATATATTCCCAACTATTACTTAGTTTGTATGTGGGCTAAGAGGGTTTGGTTGATGAGCATATGTCATCATGACATAATTTGTCTCTTACCTTATATAACCACCACATGCCGCCCTGCCCCAAATACGATAGCAGGTCTCAAGCCAGGCATGGTGGTATATGCCTTTAATCCCAGCACTCATGAGGCAGAGGTAGGAGGATCACTGTAAATTTGAGGCTAGTCTTGGACTAGGAATGAGTTCCAGGTCAGCCTAGGCTAGAGTGAGACCCTATCTTGAAAACCAAAACAAGACAAAAAACATAGCAGATCTCTCCAGCCATTTTGAGGTTGTTTAGAGGGAAACAATAACATATAATTGTCAAACATCAACGATGACAGATTGTTTATGTGTGCTAGTAATTTTGTCAGAAGACTGTCTTTGGGGCCTAAGGGACTAGTTGGGAGGCTAGATGGAAGAGCTAGCCAAACTCAGTAAAGAAACTTAACCAAGCCATGTAGGATACGTATCTATTTTTTTCCAGGTATATTTCTTCTTCCCTTATGATGAAAAAGTACATAGATTATTCATTAAAAATGTAAAATTTAGGGCTGGAGAGATTGCTTAGTGGTTAGGGTGCTTGCTGTCAAGGCCAAGGGATCCAAGTTCAATTCCCCAGTACCCACCTAAAGCCAGATGCACAAGATGGCAATGCATCTGGAGTTTGCAGTGGCTGGAGGCCCTGGCACGCCCATTCTCTCTCTTCCTCTGTGTGCTGCTTTCTCTCTTTCTTTCTCTTTCTCTTAAACAAAGAAATAAAAATATTTTTAAAAATATAAAAGTTAAAATGAAAGTGGTAAAATAAGCCCTGCTCTAGTCTAAAAGAATAACAACAGTCTTTAGTCAGGATTTTGGTGAGAATCCATGTAAGACTAGCAATATGACTGGAATTCTTAAACAGAAATAGTTTTAGTGCTTAATGAAAGCCTGCTAATAACACAGAGTCAAATTACCGGTAGGCCAGTCTCCAAATCCATTTATTTTTTTTTAAATATTCTATTTTTATTTATTTATTTATTTGACAGAGAAAGAGAGAGAGAGAGAGAGAGAGAGAGAGAGAGAGAGAGAGAGAATGGGCACAGCAGGGTCTCCAGCTGCTGCAAACGAACTCCAGATGCATGCGCCTCTTGTACATCTGGCTAACATGGGTCCTGGGGAATTGAACCAGGGTCCTTCAGCTTTCCAGGCAAATGCTTTAACTGCTAAGCCATCCCTCCAGCCCCAAATCCATTTATTTTCAAATGGGAAGGGAACGTATGGGACTTTAGGACCAGTAGTGTCTCTTAAAGTATTCCTTAGGCACATGACTTATTTCTTTATGCATTTACCCATGTATAAAGTGAGGATGACTATTTAGATAGGCAGGGATGAGGATTAAATATCTACCATAGTACACAGCATAAATAATAGATGTTTCACTAACTTAAAGCCCTTCAAACAGTACAGTACAATCTCTGAGCCCACTACCCTTACCTTTTCCCATCTCCCACCCAGTTGCAAAGACATAAATATAGGGAGTGACTTTTATTTAATTTTAAAAGCCAGCAAGTGAAAAATAATATAATGTACACACACCACTAATTGCATAGATGCAGACAAACTTCCATATTAATTAATTCAATAGACATTTATTGAGTAATCACCCTTGCTGGGCAAGGTGATTAAAAATAAAACATCTCTCTCTTATGGAGCTCACTGTTTAGTGTGGTGACAATGAAGAGTCAATAAATGTGTGATTGGAAAACAGCAGGGTATGGTGGCAAATGCCTGTAACCCAATACTTGGGAGGTAGAGGCAGGATGATTAGGAGTTCAAGACCAGCCTCAGTGACATAATGAGTTTGAGGCTGACATAGTGAAATCTTGTTTCAAAACAAACATAAAAATAAAGGAGATGATGTTCAAAAACATATTGAGGGAATGGGGAAATAGCTCAGCAGTTAAAGGTACTGGCTTGCAAAGCCTGCAGACCTGGGTTCAATTCCCCAACACAGAGTGATGCATGCATCTGGAATTCATTTGCAAGTGGCCCTGGTGCACCCATATTCACATTCTCTCTCTCACATACACAAATAAATAAATGAAAAATATTAAAAAGCCAGGCATGGTGGCCCAAGCCTTTAATACCAGCACTTGGTAGGCAAAGGTAGGAGAATCACCATAAATTTGAGGCCACCCTGAGACTACATAGTGAATTCCAGATCAGCCTGAGCTAGAGTGAGACCTTATCTTGTAAAACATGTGTGTGTGTGTGTGTGTGTGTGTGTGTGTGTATTTAAGAGAAAACTACATTGAATGCCATGAAAGAAATAAACATGGTGCAATGATGGTGAATCCATTTAGGCCTTTCTGATGTGGAATTTAAAAGGAAATCTGAATACGTTAAACATGTAAAAGACTAAAGGAAGGCCTTGCAGGTAGTCAAATTGGCTTGTTCAAAGCAATAAGGCAGGCAGAAGCTACAAGTGATTGAAAAGGAGTTATAAGGGCAGTGTCCGTGTGTTGGAGGAGCCGCCTGGAATTAAACATGATCCTTACCACGGCCTCAAAAGGCCCTACTTCATTTAACCTTTACCTCCCCTCTCCACACTTCCCAACATTGTCTGTGTAGCCTACTTTTTTTTGTCTCTCTTACCCGCCAAATACATTCCTACCTGAAGCCCATTCCTCTAAATCCTCTGACCCCGTATCTTCTCACTGAATCTGGTACATCTGCTTAGTCAGGCCTCAGGTCAATGTCCTTCCCGTGGCAGGAGACTGCTCATCAGTGACTCACTGTCCGTCATCAGCCCCTGGTTTGTTCTCTTCCTACTCTCTACCACTTTCAGGCATGCTTTTATTTAGCTTTTGTAAGATTTTTTTTTCACACAGAATGTAAAATTCCATGAATTCATCTTCCTCATTGCTATAACCCCAAGCCAGGAACAGGATCTAGGATTCACTAGAAACCCAAACGACGCTCTGTTAATGCAGAATGAAAATTCAGATGGAGAGCTCATGCAAAGAATTCTGATCGCTTGGCTGAGACACCCTGGACTTCCAGAGCAGTTAGATTTGACATTTAAATGGGTGAGGAGGCCGAGGGAGCAGCTACAACACAAGAACTCTCTCAGCTCTGTCTTTTCCCTTACACTGAAGGGTTCCCTTAGTGCTGGAGCTCAGTTTTACTCATCAGTCATGGCTCTGGGACCTGGCACGTCGGTGGGTGCGTGGGGCGCCAGATAGATCTTTGCAGAATAACCGTAGTGTTCTCAGAAAGGTCTACCAATCTGCTGCAGTACAGCCCAGGAAAGGTAGGCATGCTCCGCGCGCCCAGGACCAGCTTTCCCAGCAGCAGCGTTGCACTCACAGTACCGCGCAGACCCAAGGCGCAGCGCGAGCGCGGCGGCGGGCGCCTGCGCACTGCGGTCCGGGGAGCCGGCCGGAGCCCAGGAACGCCCCGCCCACTGCGCTCGCGCGCGTGCGCACCGCGCGCCTTCCCGCCTCCAGCAAGATGGCGGAGGCCGAGTAGCGAGGGGGGCGGAGTGTGGCCGCCGGAAGCCCGGCCGCTGCTGTTTGCTGGCTGGGGGGGAAGCTTCGGGCCTCGCCCGGGAGCAGCGGGGCCGAGGCAGGCGCGATGCTGTTCCCGGGAGGCGTCGTTGGCTACCGGTGAGGAAGGTGGAAGCACGAAGTCGCCTCCCCCGGGTCCCCGGCGCCCCCTCTATGTACGCCTCCCTGCGCTCGGGGCCGGTCGCCGCTTCGTCTGCTCCGGTGCCGTCGTCGACGCTCGGGTCGTGGGGCTCCGACGTCGGCCGCGGCTGTGCCCGGCGGCAGGGGAAGCGCCCCGGCGGCGTCCAGGCTGCGGGCCGCCGGGCGAGCGTGTGGCAGGTGAGTGAGGCTGCGGGCGGCTCGGGCTCCGGCCGCGGCCCCGGCTCGGCCCCGCCGCTGCCCGGCCCCGCGTCCCACCCGTGCCTGGCCCGGCCTGCGCCCTGGCCCCCGGTCTGGCAGGTTCCCCCTCTCCTCACACCGTGGGAGCCCACCGCCCTCGCACCTTCCCGTGCCTCGGCGGCCGCGTCCCCCCCCACCCCGCCACCACCCTGCAAGCCGCTCCCTATTCTTGTAAGGTGGGTGGGTCGCCCATCCCGTTGCAGGGCTTCCCCGTCTTCCTTGGTGCGATCTTGCTTCGTTTAAAAAGTTTAAAAAGAGAAAAAAATCAAACTCTTGTCAGGAAAGGTTACCTGAGCCTGGCCGAAGGCCAGTGGATTCTGATCCTTGCAGAAAGAGAAGTGTTTGTGGGGGGGGGGTGCAGTGTTCTAGGATGGTTCAGGAGCCCTGACTTCACTGGGACCCCGCAGACTAGAAAGCAGAGCGGTCCCTGTGATGGAAAATGATCGCTCGTCTAACTCATTAGTCTCTTGCATCTTGGTAAAGTCTTTCGTCTCGACTTTTTGAGGTGCAGTTTTGTAGATCCAGGGAAAGAATTGGGCAGTATTATGTTCCTTTAAAAAAAACAAAAGGGACCTTAGGACCGTATAAATGGAAGGTATCATGTAATGGCACCAGGAAAGATAAGCCATTTACTTCTTTCATTCGCTGCAAACTTAGAATTCCATTATTGGACAAGCCCTTTGTTTTTGTTTAGAAAGGACTAACATGAAGAATGAGCTTTTTCAGCATAAAACTTTTCAATTTTCTTGTGCTGTCAATTATTACTAATGCTTAACAACTCACACAGTACTTGGAATTTTCTCTCACATATTGGTTTGTGCCAGTCTCTCAGCTTCCCCTCCTTTATGGCTGTGGCAAGAAGCGATAGAAGAAACTGTACTGAGTAGTGTTGTTACCTTGCTGAGGTGTTGAAGAGCAAGCTGCAGTATCAAAGGGCAGCGGGAAGCTTAATGACGGATTGTCTCATCTTGCCCTTTGTCTGTCTGTGTCAAGAGCCCCAGAAGTGGGATTAAAATATAGATGACTAATATAGAAATATAAGGATAGCTTGTCCTTCCAGAGTGCAAATGGATGGGGCTTCAGAAGTTTTAGAAGGACTCAAGTACTGAAAAATAAAATTTAAAAAAAAGTAAGCTTTAGAAGTGAAAAATTTCAACCAACTGATGTACTTCCTCTTTGGTTTCATCTTTGTGTTGCCTCCTTATTTACTTACATGTCAGAGGAAGAAATGTCCTTTTCAAAGAGCAGTCCCCTTCAGGTGTGTCCATGACTCTTTCATTAGAAGTATCCCTTATACTAACTAGTGCTCGTTTACCCATCTCTCCCTCGCTAGCCTATATTTATGTTTTCTCTAGGGGTTCCAAATACAAGCCCTCCACTCTTAGGAAGCCATTCGGAATCTTGAGTCTGCTGTGCCACTATAGACCTCAGGAGCCCCGTGTAGTAGGAAGAATGTCGACTTGGATCCAGATAGATCTTTCAGTCTTGGGTTTGAAGTCTGTTAAAGCTGCTTCGTAGGAGCTATGGTCACATTTACTACTCAGGCTATTTTGTATCTAGAAAGTAGGACATTGTACTTATACAGGATGGCTAGTGAAGGAGTTAGTACATGTTACGTGTCCGTCCAAGTGTTAGGTGCATTGTGAGGTTCTTAATAAATTTATCTTTCACTTTCACTGAGACTTCCTTTACCCTTTCCTCACTGAAATTGCTGTTTTGTTTTGTGTTTTTTTATTAGTTATGGACATACTCAGTATGTAAACAGCTCATGTTGGTACCATCCTTTCCCTCATCCCTGGCCCTCCCCCCCAAAGGGACCCTCCTTGTTGGGGATGCTGGTCATTCCCGTGGGGATTGTCAGTCGTGCATTGTGGGGACAGCGGTCAGTTTAAGGAGGAGAGGCAATGTCTATGCATAATGTCCCAACTTATGACTAACAATCTTTCTGCCGCCTCTTCCGTGAAACTCCCAGAGCCATATTGGGCTCATTTTAAGCCTACTTCGATGATGGGCTCTTAGGAGCCACTGGATCTCTGGTTTGGTAGGTGTTCGGTGTCTTCGATGTCTGTCTATCTCCTTCACCCTTGTGCTGATATCTGGTTCACTGAGAAAGCAGCATTCTTGTTCATTTCCCCAATTCCTCTATGGTTTCAGCTGGGGCCCTGGTGAAATGTAATGTGTCGTTTCTCTCCTCAGGTCCCACTGCTGTCTGAAAAACAAGCAAATTCTCCAACAGAAAGTGAAGTCAGCACAGGTTAAAAGGGATAACCGTTAGTAGTTTAGAGAGAATTTACTGGGTGTAGACCCTCTTGTAGCACAAGTTTAGTGAGGGCTTGATATTAGAAAGCAAACTCATTATCTGGATATGATTTTGACTTCTTTCCCAGTTCCAGATATGGTTTCCTTTCCACTGAACAGATCTGTTAGCCAATCCAAGGCAGTTGGTTACTTACAGTGGCTGTGTGCCACTATTGCACTTGTGTGAGCATCATGTCATGTTGTTTGCTTCTGAGTAGCTTAGACCTCAAGTTGCTCAGACAGATGTTGGCCACTATCCCCTAGTAGCCCATGTGGCACCTTCTAGCACTAAGACAGGCTAACTGCGTGGGCATTGGTTCTCTTCTGTATTCCAACCAGGTCTCTCCATGGTCTGTGCCAACAGCATATGGTGTCTTCAGCAGTAGGGTGTTACCATTAACCTCTGGTGGGTAGTCAAGTGCTCTGAAGAAGTCTGTGTTGTTTTGGGAAACCTTGTAGGTCTCTCTTATCAACAGCTTATTGTGGTTATTTACCGCATCCTGGTACTGAGAGTTTCAGGCCAGCACTAAGAGAGAAGAAAGAAATTAGAAAAAAAGAAACAACAGAAATTTAAGGTTAGGCTTCATCTCACCCTCTCCAGCATCCTTTGATTCAAGTGCTCCCGCTAAGGTCCTGTTGAGGGTTCAACCTTTTAGTCTGTTTTCCAAGATATAGGATTCTAAATTGCTATTTTTTAAGTCGCTGTGGCCTCCTAAACACCAAAGGTAATGGCCTTTCCTATGTCATACTTCATTTCCTTAGATCACTTGTAAAATATGATACCCTATAATAAGATGATTTCATTTCTTGGTTCTTCTGCATTGTGTTTGCTGGTTCCTTTTTGCTGAAAATTCTTCACCTTTCTTACACTGCCTTAACTTTGTTCTCCTGTTCACTTAAGCTGCAGCTAAGGTTTCAAAACAAAAAGCTAACGACAGGTGTATAGAAATGTGATTTTTTAGAGATCATGTTATGTTCTAGCTCCCCTGTCCTCTCAACATTGTCGTCCTGTTTTGGTTTTCTGCTTAGACTGTGTCTCCTAATAAAAAGATAGCTGTCAGTATGTTCATGTTACTGTCTTTTCACTTCCAAGGGAAGAGAGAAGGCTTCTCTTGTAGCCTTTCCCAAAAGCTCTTAGGTATACTTTGATTGAACAAACCTAAGAAGATCATGCTTACAAATCTGGAACAGTATCTTTTTCTAGAGGGTTGGGATTATTTTAACTGGCTAGCCAGTGGGATGGATCTTGCTAAAAATAAGGTCTGCAGCACAATGTAGAGGGAGTGAAATGGGTTCTGGGGAGATAACCAGTGTTCTCAAGGCTCCGTATGCTTTTCATTGTTTTCTTGGTGATCATATAATTTTTTTCTATATGATAATGAATAATTTCCTTTTTGTTGTTGTTTTTCGAGGTAGGGTCTCACTATAGCTCAGGCTGACCTGGAATTCACTATGTAGTCTCAAGGTGGCCTCGAACTCATATGTGCACCACCACGCCCTGCATGAATCATTTCTGTATAGATGGTTCTCACTTTTGTAACTCTGCTCCCTGCTTCTGCTGTTTGCTGTTTATCTCCATCCTAAATTTTTTTGTGTGTCAAAGTTTACTTATACTCAACTGAATCAGTTTAATCCCCAGCCACTTTGACCTCTTCCAGGGTGTGTGTGTATGTGTGTGTGTATGTTTTCATATTCCTGTTTTGCCTGATTTGTCTTTTGTAACTTTTTTCTTAGCTATCCAGCATTAAATGTTACAGTACTCACTACTCTTTGTTTTTATTCTACTATCTACCAGTTATCAGATCTTAAATATGTCTTATATTAGTTAAGCTCCAAGTTACAGAATACCTAACTAAATTGATTTAAATAGTATCTCACATAAAAAGATGTTCAAAATTTACAGATTCCATGACTAGTCAGTTTAGCTGTACAGTGACATTATCAAGAATCTCAGTAATTTATTTTTGTAAATATTTTATTTATTTATTCATTTAAGAGAGAGAGACAGACAGACAGACAAACAGACAGAAAGAGGCAGATAGAGTGGGCATGCCAGGGCCTCCAGCCACTACAAACGAACTCCAGATGCATGCACACCTTGTGCATCTGGCTTACATGAGCCCTGGGGAATCGAACCTGAGTCCTTAGACTTTGCAGAGAAGGGCCTTAACTGCTAAGTCACCTCTTCAGCCCTCAGTGCTTTCTTTAAGCTTTAAGCTTGTGTGCTAACATTTGGATTTTGATGCATCCCATCATGGTTGCAGATGGCTCCTTCTGTTCCAGCTGTCACATTCTCACAAAGCTACCAAAGGCAGGTAGAATTGTGCCCTCCCATCTCCTACGTAGACCTTATACAGAAGACCTTTGCAAGGTACCCATCCTGGCATTCTCATGTCCGAGTTACGAAGATTCTAGGAAAGTTAACATATGGCATTTAAATACAAGAAAGAGAGTAGGTGAATGACGAGAAAGTAATGTTCAATGTCTACGGCATACCTCTGTAGTGTTGTATGGAGAAGTAAGATTAAAGAAATGAGAATTTTCAAGCAATAGTAGCAACATTAAGGCACTGTTAACCCAAGGGTTGATGGAAGTTACACATGTTGTATGTGTGTGTGTATGTGTATGTGTGTGTGTGCTTGTTCATATATGTGAGGGTGGGCACACAAATGGTATACCTGTGGAAGTTAGTGGAAAACTTTCAGGTGTGAGTCCTTGTCTTCTGTTTTATTTGAGGCAGGGTCTGTCATTGTTCATCACACTGCATTCACCAGGCTAGCTGGCCCATGAGCTTCCAAGAGATCCTCCCTTCTTGACCTAGATGCACACTGGGATTGCTAGAGCTACAGTGTCTGGCTTTAAATGGGTTCTGGAGATTCTAACTCAAGTGCTCATTCTTGCATGGAAAACACTTTATCCACTGATCCATCTCCCTAGTCCCATACCTAGGATTTGGGGCAGTTAAATAATTATTAATGACTGCTTAAAATGTATTACTACATAATATTTGAATGGTATATTAGAATATTTGGGTTCTTTTAAAACTGATAAGATATCTAATGCATCTAAGCATACCTGGTGGAGCCACTTTTACTGTTGAGACCTTCCCTAAGCACATGTCTCTGAACAGCTTCCTAACTTCTGTATCATGCTACAACGTTGCAAACTATTTATCTTGATTATATATCAGACTTGGGCATTGCTTTCCTTTGTCTCATGGAGGACTCTACCTAGTCTTAAATATCTTTGTGTTCTTACAGTCTAAATGTTTTTGGTGCCTAACACAGAAAGGAAAATTGTAAGAAGAGCAGAGAAATAGAAAGTCCTGCCCCATTCATTCAACAGCTGTTTTTCAGCCCTGACTTGTGTATATTGTACTACTGGCATCACAACATTACATATATAGGATTCTTGTAATGGAAAAACAAAGGTATGAATTTAGAGGCTGGGGTGATGGCTCAGTAAAATGCTTGTTGCACAAGGAGCTGAGTTTAGATCTCCAGCACCAAGATAAAAGCTAGGTGTAGTAGTGCATACCTGTAACCCAGCTCTGAGGAGTGAAACACAGGATTCTGGGGCTTGCTGGCTGGCTAGTCTAGCTGAATTGGTGAGCTCCTTGTTCAATGAGAGACTGTGCCTCAAAAAAATGAGGTGGAGAGCAATGGAGTGATATACCTAACATCAGCCCTTTACCTGGATATGCAAGTGCACACACTGATGTGCACCCCCACAAATGTGCACCCACATATAAATATGCATGCTGTTTCAGTTACTTTCTTGGTGCTGGAACAGAATACTTGACCAGAAGCAGCTTAATGAAGGAATTTTTTTTTTTTTTGATTGATGATTTTGCTCACAGGTCCAAGGGGTGTGTGTTAAGGTGGGAAAGGCATGGCAGGCTTGAGTAGGAAGCCTGTGTAACATCCTCACATCAGCAGGGAGGAAGTAGAGAGAGAACAAACCCAAGCTGGTCTGTACAAACTCAAGGATAGCTGCCAGTGGCACACTTCCTCGGGCAAGGCTTTTCTTCTGGAACGTTCTTTCAGAACAGTGCCACAAACTGGGGATTAAGTATTCACATACCTGAGTCAATGGGGACACTTGACATTCACACCAGCACATGTGCGCAATGCATACGTATAAATTTATTTGAAAGCCTTTCTGAGTTCTAAGTAACATTGTCATTATAGTTATCTCTTATTATCCAAGGAAGATTTTTGTTCCTGGGCCTTCCATAGATGCTCAAAATCCCTCATAAATGGCATAGTATTTGCATATAATCTCTGCACATAAACAGGGTGTTTATGTGGGTTCTGGTAATGACCCTTTAGGGTCTCTTGCTTGCACAGGAAGCACACTTAACACCTGAGCCATAGCTCCAGCCCTCAAACTTTTTTGACTATTATTTGTATGACATGTCTTTTTCCATTTTTTGGAGGGGTGGGCTTTTGAGGTAGGGTCTCGCTCCTGCCTAGACTAACTTGGAATTCACCATGTAGTCTCAGTGGGGCCTCAACTCCTGGCCATCCTCCTACCTCAGCCTTCTGAGTGTTGGGATTAAATGCATGTGTCACCACACTCAGCTCCTTTTCCCATTTTTAATAAAAAGTTTTTTATTATGCATATGTGTATGGTGTATGTGTGTGTTCATGGGTATGTGGGTGTGCATGTATGTGGAGGCCTGGGGACAACCTTGGGTGTTGGTTCTTCAGGAACAGTGTCTCATCAGTTTTTGAGGCAGGGTCCTATTGGCCTAGAGCTCCCCAGTTAGGCTAGATTGACTGACTAGCGAACCCCAGCGATAACACCTTTTTCAGCCTGCCAGCACTGGAATTACCAGTTTGCTCCCACCACATTCTGGGGACTTAAACTCAAGTCCCTATGCTTACAAGGAAAGTACCTCATCCACTGAGATACCTCCTCAGCCCCTCTTTTTCTACTCTTTACCTGCAGCCTCCCTATATTGTGATGCTTTAGAGATCTCTTATGTGACATTTTTTGGTAATATTTTTATTTATTTGTTAAGGGGAGAGGGTGTAGTGTAGGGGTAGATATGGGTACACTACAGGGCCTCCTGCTACTGCACATGAACTCCAAATGGATGCACCTCTTTGCATTTGGCTTAACATGGGCACTGGGAAATTAAGGCTGGGTTGCTTGGCTTTGCAGGCAATCTCCTTAACCGCTGCACCATCTCTTCAGCCCCTATTTTTAATCTATTTTTAGAGGATATTTTTGCTAAGAACATAATTCTAGGCTAGCAGTTTTCCCTAGTTGAAGACATTGTAGATTAGTAGTTGGCTTTGTTTCAGCTTTATTTCCTTTGTTATTGACACTGCAGCTCTTAGTGTTTCTTTTTCTTTTATAGATAACTTGCCGTTTTCCTCTAAGGAAGAAAAAATTGTCACTTTGCTTTCGTTTTCTGTTGTTTTACTATGCTGTGATTGGTTATTTAATTCTTTGTGCTTCATGAATGTGTGGATTCATGTCTTATCAGTATTCTCTTGTACTTAAGAGATTCCAGATTATCTCTTACCCCTCCCCCTCTTTTTTTCGGCTCCTCCTCAACTCATTTTGTTCTCACAACTTTGTTATTGCTGGATAATTTTATCTTAAAGATTCATATTTTTAAAACTTGTGTCTAATCTTGTTTTACTCACCCAGTAGGTATATGATTTAAATTATTTTGCTATATTTTTCTTTCAGAACTATGTAAATTTTGTACAGTTTTGCTCTTGTGTTAGCTTTTTTTTTTTTTTTTTTAACAGGGTTTCTTAAGCATCCTGTGAACATAAAGACTGGTTGCAGATTAAATAATCCAAGAGACCAAAGCAGAAGTTAGTATATGAAAGTGGCACACTCTACTTCCTGTACTACCTCTCTCATCTCACAGGTCAGCCTATTTCATATAGGAAAGCTCATGCAAAGAAAAGACATGACTCCAGAATTTCTAAGTCATTAGGCATCATCTTGAAAAGTGGTTGTTATACCTTTCAACATAGCCATAACTACTATTTAAGTAAGGACTGGGCCAGCATTCTTGGTTTTGGTACCCATAGTGATCTCAGGGAGAATTTAAGAAAGAAAAAAAAAAAGGAAAGAAAGAAACAAAAGAAAAGAAAAAGAAAGTCTAAGGCTTTCAGAATGCTTGTTGTTATTTATGCATTGCTCAAGAAGATGCTTATTTGATTATCAAGCTTGCTTTTTATTTTTTAATATATATTTATGTCTTTTGCAATAGTAGTGATGAAACCCCAGGGCCTTCCCTGAGGTAAGCAAGTACTTTTCCACCAAGATACATCCCCAGCTCTTACTTGTATGAAACAGATCTTTCTGTGTAGTTGTGGCTGGCCTTGAGCTCACTGTAAAACCAGGCTGGCCTCATCTTTACCTCCCTAGTGCTGGGATGCACCATTATGTCAGGTTGGCTTGCTGGCTTTTTTTTTTTTATGCATCTGGTGAGAAAAAGCAGGATGGGAATATCTAAAGATGACAATGCTAGTGTTCTCTTAGATATTATAGGACACATTTTCTTACATCATTAGACAAGGTTCTCCAGAGAAACAGAATGGGGGGGGGGGAGGAAAGAGGAGAGAGAGAGAGAGAGAGAGTGTATATGTACATAATGCCCACCTACATTGGTGAGGACAGATCTTTATTCAGTCTACTGATCAAGATGCTAGTCTCTTTTGAAAACACCCTCATAAGTGCACCAAGAAACAATACATACTGTTTTGAACATCCTTTAACCCAAGCCAGTTGACATGATGATCACATATTGGCAAAACCTATTGTCTCTACACTCTACAGCAGATTTTACTACTTTAGCCAGTGGACCCACTTGTCATCCAGATCTCAGTGAACATAGGGTATTTTTCATTCACAGAGGTAGGAATTGTAATTATGTTCTGCAGAAATTTAAGATACTAGAATGTTTATACTGTCAGAATAGTGTGGATGTGCTGGGCGTGGTGGCACACGCCTTTAATCCCAGCACTCAGGAGGCAGAGGTAGGAGGATTGCTGTGAATTCGAGGCCACTCTGAGACTCCATAGTGAATTCCAGGTCAGCCTGGGTTAGAGAGAGACCCTACCTTGAACTCCCCCCCCAAAAAAAAAGAATAATGTGGATGAATAAAACTGCCACACTATAAGATGAAACTGAGAGGGAAAAATGCCTATTGTTTTTAAAAGTAATTTTTACTGGAACAAGAAATTGGAAGATTTAATTTGCAAGGAGCTGTGAGTATAGGAATATCTATAAATCAAGTGTTTGCTTAGTTTATATGTCTCACTGAAATGCCCAAATGAAAGATCAGGTAGATAGTGGAATATTTACAGGACAGAGTTAAAATGGAGAAATAATTTTGAGAGTTAGCATTACATAGTTGGTATTTAAAGCCATGACACTAGGTGAGAGAACAGGGAAGAGAGTAGGCAATCATAGAAAAAGCTCTGAGGCCCTCCATCTTTTAGAAGCCTGTAGCGAAGAGGCAGAACTATTAAATTAGAGGTAGGAGGAAAACCGTTAGACTGTGTCATGGAAGCCAAGAGAAAAAGTGTTACTTGAAGAGAAGTGTAATAAGCTTTGTCAAATATTATTAAAAAGATGAGGGAAATTGAATTTGGCCATGTCTTTGACAGAAAATTGCTTAGAATTAGGGCGGGTTAAAGAATGAATTAGGAGTTGAGGAACCAGCAGGAACTGGAAGCAACTAGATCAAAAAAATTTGCTGTGAAATTAAAGCAGAGAAATGAGTTCATATCTTATGAAGAATTTAAGATCAAGGAGATATTTGATGCTAAATGAGTGATACTAGTGTATGTGTTTTAAAGAATGATCTAGTAGAAAAGGAAAAATTCAGGAATATGGGTTATTGACTTTTTGTGGGAGGGAGGGGGTTTCGAGGTAGGGTCTCACTGTAGCTCAGGCTGACCTGAAATCCTTCTACCTGTGCCTCGAGTGGTAGGATTAAAGTCATGAGCCACCTCACCTGCTAGATGGGTTATTGACTTAAGAAAATAAAGATTAGGAATCCACTGACACAAGTGTAGGTATTACCTCTGATAGGAGCAGGGTATTTTAAAGGGGGAGGGATTGTATTGTAGCTTTTATTTTCTTTTGAAGATTTTATTTAATTTTATTTATTTATTAGAGATAGAGGGAAAGAGAGAGAGAGAATGAATGTGCATGCCAGGGCCTCTAGCCACTGCAGATAAACTCCAGATGTGTGCGTCACCATGTGCATCTGGCTTACGTGGGACCTGGAGAATTGAGCCTGGGTCCTTAGGCTTTGGAGGCATGCACTTTAACCAGTAAACCATCTCTCAGCCCTATTGTAGCTTTTTCTTTGGGCTTGAGTGTCCATTGTGAAGCAGGAGTTGCTACCATGACCTACAGAAGACCTTAGCCTACCCTCATGGCAATGAAGTAAGCAGAACAGATGGATGGATGTGGTAGCTCACGTCTAAAATCCTAGCACTTGGGACATAGAGGCAGGGGGATCGTTCTGATTTAGATTCTAGCCCAGGGGAAAAAATGAGACCCCACAAAAAGAAAGAATTAGAACACTATAGCTGGTAATTAGGTTTGTGCTAATGGTAATTAGGTCATTAAACTTCCCACATGGAAAGAAGGGTCCGCTGTGCCTTCACCTGAGAAGCCACTCCCCATTGGCTCCTGCCTCAGCTGTATATGGTCTTGGAGGATGCTAGAATACATAGGAAATAGAAGATTGGTGTGTGGGTTGGGGTTGTAGACAATGAGAGAATTCACCCAAGTGAAATCAGAGTAGAAAAAGTCACTTATTGAGTATACTTGAGCCCCAGGCAGGGCAGCAACACCACTGCCTGCCATACAATGGTGGTCTGTGGCTGTTTTTATAAGGGAACTGCCTTCTTTTGGTTTTGGTTTCTTCTTCCTGCCATGTTCTATTGGTTGATGTATGGTATAAGATCATGAGTAATTTTTTTTTAAGGTAGGGTCTCACTCTAGTCTAGGCTGACCAGGAACTCTGTAGTCCTCAGCAGGCCTTAAACTCACAGCAGTCCTCCTACCTCTTCCTCTCGAGTGCTAGGATTAAAGGCATGTGTCACCATGCTTGGCAATTTTTTTACTTAATTTTTTGCAAGGAGATGAGAAGGGGAAGGAAGAAGGGAGTAGAGGGAGAGAGAAAGATGAGTGAATGAGAATGGGCACACCAGGATCTTTTGCTACTGCAAACCAACTCCAGACACATGCACTACTTTGTGTATCTGGCTTTCTGTGGGTACTGGGGAATCAAACTCAGGCCATCAGGCTTTGCAATAAGTGCTTTCAAGTACTGAGCCATCTCTCTAGCCCAAGATTATGATTAATTTTAATTGTACTCAGTTACGCCATTTGTACATGCCTCACAGACTTGGTTTGTTCCCCCACAACGAGGAGGTTAGGACTCTGGTGGTACAGATAGCAGAGAGTTTCTCATGCTCCTTTAAATAACACCAATAAACTTATTGGTACACCAAGCTGGACTTGGACCAAATCCTTTCTGTGGTCTGTTGATGCTTTCTATGTATGAGGTGAACAGCCATTTCTTTACATCTCCTCAGGAAATTCACACAACATATATGTAGTTTTGACAGGAGAGGTGAGAGAATTTCTTAATAGCTTTTATAGTCCTCATGAATTCAGACTTGAACAGAGAGTGGCAGACATAGTTAAAAAGAAAAAATAGATCTGTTACAGGTTCACGAAGACAAAAAAACCAAAAACACATGAACTTTAGAGAGTGGGAAAGCAAACCTTCTAGGAAGTAGAGTAGTCCTGGCAGGCCATGTTGACTTTTCTTCATGCTCATAGTTGTATTAGTCAGGGTTCTCTAGAGGAACAGAAGCAGTAGAATGAATATGTGAAAAAGAGGAGTTATTAAATTAGCTCACAAGATCCAGGCTGGGTAGTCCAACAACAGTTGTCTGCAGACCACAGCATTGAAAACGAGGTAGTTGCTCAGTCCATGAGGCTGGATGCAGGCTGGCATTGTGGGTCCTAGTAGCTGCAACACAAGGCCCAACTAATGGCAGAAGCACACATGCACAGGCAGTAAGGGGACCAGGCAAAAAGCACACAGCGCCAGTTGTATGGGCAGCTGGACAAAAGAAGACAAAGCTCTGGCATTCTCCTGGAGCTTCCTTGTATGCAGTACCCCAGGAGAAGGGCTGCCCACTCAGGAAGGAGGACTTCCTCTTTCCTTAATCTAGCCCGGAAGCATTCTCATAGACATAGCTCTCACTCATTCCAGATCTGATAACATTGACCACAAACTTAACCATCACAAGTCCACCTCTTATCACCTTGACATCAGACTACATCTCTTTATGTTTAATTTCCAAATAAAGTCAATAACAAGGTCATAATTCCACTTAACATATCTCATGTGTAACTGGAAACACAGTATTCTTTCCCCTCAATTATACTACAAAAATCCCTTAAGGAGCATTTAGTCTCTAATATCCAATAATTTAAATAAAGATTTAACAACATATAATTATTGACATTACCTCAATTGATATTAATTACATAGTACAGAAGTAGAGGAAAGAAAAAGTTATCTTATTACTTGTATATATATGCATAAATACTCAACAAATAGGACAGAAGCACTTATGGCAATTTCAATCCTTGTTTCTGTGACCTTAGTTGGTGTTTGTTGTACCTCCTCCTCTTTTTTTTTTTTTTTGTTGTTGTTGTTGTTTTTGTTTTTGTTTTTCGAGGTAGGGTCTCACTGTGGTATAGACTGACCTGGAATTCACTATGTAGTCTCAGGGTGGCCTCGAGCTTACAGCTATCTTCCTACCTCTGCTTCCTGAGTGCTGGCATTAAAGGCGTGCACCACCACACCCAGCTTGTTATACCTTTGTGTGTATATACCCATTCTCTATTGCCTTGACCCTCAGCAAGCACCTCAGTGGGTCTTGGTTCTTTACCTGGAGTGGTAACCCACACCTTCATTCCTGAAAGGTCTGGACCGTTTATGAGCTTGCCTTGATGGGGTTGTTGTAGTTTCCCATTTACCTTGGCCACAGGATATGGTAACACAAAAGGTCCTGTCAAGGATCTCTTGCTTTCCAGGCATACTCTTCCTTACTTCCATTCTGGAGGAGCAGTCCAGTTTTCCCCTGATAGTCTAGATAGTCTAGCAGTCATCCCTGCTAGCACTTAATTCTGTGTGGCTGTTGACCCAGGGCATCAGAAGCCCAAAGTGGCCAGGGGGAAATACTAAGTTCCATCTTAACGAAGTATTTTTTGTGCCTCCTGGCAGGAACATTCTTTCCTCTGCAGCCAAGATTTGTAGGCCAACAGAGTATAAGGTAGTGGGAACAGGAAGCAGAAGTTTAGCTATTGCATCACTAGGGTTGACGGTGAGGGGTACCATTCCTATTTCTACCCCTTGGTTCCTAGACCTAGAATCCTGGCTATAGGAGAAATACTATGATATATAGGACACTGATTCAGTGTATACGCAGACTTCTCAGGTCTCCTGTCTCAGACCTCCAGGCTGTTGCCACTAAGTTGGAGTTTGCAAGGCCATTCTACTATTCTATCAAGCCAGCTGTTCTAGGATGGTGGAGAACATGATCAATGAATTCCATGAACGTGAGCCCATTGCTGCACTTCTGTGGTTGTGATGTGAGTTACTTAGAAGTGATGCTGTGTAGAATACTGTGACAGCGGATAAGGCTTTCTGTGAGAAGAGACAGTAGTTTTGGCAAAAGCACTATGTGCAGGAAATGCAAATCCATATCCAGAATAAGTATCTGTTCCAGTGCTGACAAAAGGCTGCCCTTGCCATGGTGGAAGTGGTCCAGTGTAGTCAACCTGCCACCAGGTTGCTGGACGATCACCCTAGAGAATGGTGCCATATCAGGGACTCCGTATTGGTCTCTGGTGCTGGCAGATTTGGCAGTCTGCAGCAGCTGTAGACAGATCAGCCTTGAGTCCATGTTGTCAAGCCCATACATAACCCTGTCCCTGTCACCATGGCTACTTTGTTCATGGGTCCACTGGGCCGGGGCAGCTGGGGAAAGAGGTTCACTGCTGTCCACAGAACAGGTCATTCCATTTTTGAGTTTGAAATGTCTGTTGTAATTCGTCTCTCCTTGTTGCCCTGAACTAAAAGTTTCTCATCTTACCATTGTGATTCATTCCCTAATCTACTAGGCATTGTAAAATTGTACTGCCCTGCCTCTAAGATAATGGACTCAGAGCTCTAGTTGTGCAGTTGGTTAGCACGTGGTACTTATAAGCTACTGGACTCGAGGATTAAAAAAATAATATAGGGGCTGGAGAAATGGCTTATTCCATTAAGTCACTTGCTTGCAAAGCCAAAGGACCCAGATTTGATTTCCCACATAAGCTGCACAAGGGGCACATGTGTTTGGAGTTCATTTGCAGCAGTCAGAGGCACTGGTGTGCCCATTTTCTCTTTCTCTTTCCCTTTCTCTTTCTCTGCCTCTCTCTCCCCCCTCTTTCTCTCTCAAAAAATAGAATATTTTTTAAAAGTTAATATGTAAATTATATGTTACATAAAACATTTATATATAAAATGTATTTTTTATATTTATGTATATAATTTGCAAGCAGCAGGGAGAGAGAGAATGAGAATGAATAAGAATGGGTATGCTAGAGCCTCTTGCCACTGTAAACAAATTTCAATGCATATGCCACTTAGTGTTTATGGTGTCTATGTGGATACTGGCATTTTGAACTCAGGCTGGCAGGCTTTGCAAGCAAGCACCTTTAACTGCTGTGTCATCTTCCCAACCCAGGGACTTTAGTTTTATGACAGTAACATGTTTGATGGTTAGAAATGAGAATAAGATTAAAATGCAAAAGAGTACCAAAGCTTGAAGAAGTTCCGGAATGAGGAGCTGGCTGGGCAATAATCTGATTTTTTTTGACTCTCTACCTCTGATTAAAATGAGTAGAAAATACTTTTAGAGCTTTATGGTCTAATTATTAGTAAAGATAGAAAAGTAGTTAAGAAATGAGCAGGTTGTCTAATGCCTGTTTTTTTTTTTGCATTTTGGTTTTTTGAGGTAGGGTTTCACTCTAGCCCAGGGTGACCTGGAATTCACTATGTAGTCTTAGGGTGTCCTCGAACTCACTGACATTTTCCTACCTCCGCCTCCTGAGTGCTGGGATTAAAGGTGTGTGACACCACGCCCAGCTTACTTGCATTTAAAAATATTTATTATTATGTATTTGCAGGGAGAGAGGTGAGAGAGAGAATATGAATGGCCATGCCAAGGCCTCTTGCCACTGCATACAAACTCTGGATACATGTGCCACTTTGTGCATCTGGCTTTAGGTAGGTACTACAGAATCAAACCCAGGTTGTCAAGCTTTGCTAACAAGCACCTTGGACTGCTGAGCCATCTCTCCAGGCCATCATTTGCATTTTTATGATGTGTTCTGCTTCTCACCTAATCATGTTTACTAGATTTTAGAACAGTGCATACAAATTTCTACTCACTTGTCTTTACTACGTTTTGGGGATAGTGTGTATATATTTCTATTCACCTGCCATCTTTTCTGGGTTCTAGGAACAGTATGTATATATATTTGAAAGGGGTAGATGGAACTCCTTATTCAGAAGCTCATATACTAATGGGGAGATAGGCATGGTTGGGTTGATAATTGAATTCAGTTCCATAGGATCATGGTGGGAGAAGTGCCTCACTGCTTTCAGATGGTTAGGACTGCTTCATAGAATTGGGTCTTGCCATATGAGAAGAAACTTATTTGTATCCTACAAATATTTGAGCACTCTGGCAGCTTGAATCAGATTTTGCTCATAAACTGTTGTGTTTTGAATGCTTGGTCCCCACCTGATGACAGTTTGGGAGATGTGGTACCTTATTGAGGGAGGTGTGTTATTGGAATGGACTTTGAGGTGTTATACTCAGCTTTACTCTTGCCAAAGCTGGGCTTACTCTCTTGTTGCTGTTTTCCAACTGATGTGTGATGCCCAGTCTGTATTCTGCCATCGCAAAGCGTCCCTATAAGATTGTAAGCCGGAATAAACCCTTTCCCATCAGTTGCTTTTGGTCAGGTGTTGCTTGCAGCAATGTGAAAGTAACTTCAAGAAGTATTTATTTGGGTCTGGAGAGATGGCTTAGTGGTTAAGGCTCTTGCCTGCAAAGCCAAAGGACCCAGGTTTGATTCCCCAGGACCCATGTAAGCCACATGCGCAAGGTGGTGTATGCGTCTGGAGTTCGTTTGCAGTGGCTGGAAGTCCTGGTGCACCCATTCTCTCCCTTCCTCCCTCCCTCCCTCTCTCTTTCTCTCCGTTCCCTCTCTCAAATAAATAATAAAATATTTTTTAAAAACTTTAATAAAAGAAGTATCTATTTGGATTAAGCAGAATTTGAGAATATTATTAACAATATAAAATGACATGTAGGGCTGGAGAGATGGCTTAGCGGTTAAGCGCTTGCCTGTGAAGCCTAAGGACCCCGGTTTGAGGCTCGGTTCCCCAGGTCCCACGTTAGCCAGATGCACAAGGGGGCGCACGCGTCTGGAGTTCGTTTGCAGAGGCTGGAAGCCCTGGCGTGCCCATTCTCTCTCCCTCTATCTGTCTTTCTCTCTGTGTCTGTCACTCTCAAATAAATAAATAAATAAAAAATTAAAAAAATAAAAATAAATAAAGTGACATGTAACTCTGGCCATACAAGAATATACAGTCTTGCCTAAAGTGACAAAGAAGACAAGAGTCTTGATCTCAAGCAGTTTAAAAGAAAATGACCAGTAAATAGAAAATCCCAAATATGTTGTAAATGAAATACCTGGTAAACTATGTCACAAGCATGTTGAGAGGGATGGTGGGAGATCTAAACTGGCAAGGGGAGTTAGATGTATTTGGGATGATGCCATTTGTATTAGGTGCTTTTCTTGTTGCTGTGACCCAGTACCTGACATGAAGAAGCTTAATGGAGGGAAGATTTGTTTTGCTCACAGTGGGAAGACATGGTGGTAGGAGCACAAGGCTGCTTGTTCACATCTAGGCAAATTAAGAAGCAAAGGGAATATGGCAGTCAGCTGAATTTCTCCTTTTTTCCTATTTTAAAAATTTATTTATTAGAGAGAGGGAAGGAGAGAGATTGAGAGAAAGAGAATGGTCACACCAAGCCACTGCAGATGAACTCCAGACACATGTGCCACCTTGTACAACTGGCTTATGTAGGACCTGGGGAATTGAACCTGGGTCCTTAGGCTTCACAGGCAAGCACCTTAACCACTGAGACATCTCTCCAGCTCTCCTTTTTCCCTTTTAAAAATGTTTTTGTTTATTTTTATTTATTTGAGAGCAACAGACACAAATAGGCAGAGAGAGAGAGAATGGGCATGCTCCAGGGCCTCCAGCCAATACAAACGAACTCCAGATGCATGCGCCCCCCCTGTGCATCTGGTTTACTTGGGCACTGGGGAATCAAGCCTCAAACCAGGGTCCTTAGGCTTCACAGGCAAGCGCTTAACCACTAAGCCATCTCTCCAGCCCTCCTTTCTCCCTTTTTAAAATTCAGTCTAAGACCTCCAATCTACTGGGTTTTGCTGTCCATGTTCAGTGGGGATCTTACCTCCTGAGTCAGTTCCCTCTGGAAATGCCTTTCAGACATAACTAGAGATGTGTTTCATAAGTGATTCTAATCAAGTAGAGTGGATAGTGAAGATTAACTTATTACAAGTTCACCCCTTATTACTTTGTCACTCAGACACATCACTTTCAGAAACATTCTACCCCTGGCAACTAAAGTCTCATGCTGATCTCATAATGCAAAATGCATAAGTCACTGTTGCAGTCAGGTTCTCATTGCTGGCAGAAATCACCCTACCAAGAGCAGCTTTTGGGGAAAAGAAAAGGGTTTATTTTGGCTTACAGACTCAATGGGAAGCTCCATGATGACAGGGGGAAATGTTGGCATGAGCACAGGGTGGACATCACTCACTGGCCAACATAAGGTAGACAATAGCAACAGGAGAGTGTGCCAAACACTGGCAAGGGGACACTGGCTGTAACACCCATTAGCCCACCCCAACAACACACTGCCTCCAAGAGGCGTTAATTCCCAAATAGCCATCAGCTGGGCACCTGTCATTCAGAACAGCTATGTTTATGGGGGACATCCGAATCACACCACCACAGTTGCATACTTCACCTCAAAGATACAACCACCCAGAGTAAATATTCTCATTCCAAAAGGAAAGGACAGGAGGATAGCCAGAAGAGATGGGACCAAACCAAGACCAACCCCAGCAAGGCAAACACCAAACCCTGAAGTGCTATGTATGGCATCTGGGGCTCATAGTAGTATCCCCTGAGTTCCAACAGGCTTGGGTAGCCCACCCTGTTAGCTCTGCTGCCTGTGGCACATATGGCTTGTCTCAGGCCAGCTACAGTGCCTGTAGCTTTCCTCAGTGGATGTCCTGTGTTTCTGGTATCACCAGTATCCTGGCAGCTCCATTGCAACTTAGACTTTACCTTCATAGCTGTACACACGGCACACTCAGGATCAAAATCTAACCCTGCTACATGTTGTTTGGCCTTAGCAACTTTCTAGAACTTTGATGCAGGCCTCTATAACTCTTTCAGTCTTGTATCTTACATGCCTACAAAACTTGTGTGCGGCAGATGAGGCCAAGCTTGTTGCCAGCTCCAGACAGTTCCCATCTAATGTAGACAGGCTGTGGGTTTCTGTGTATCTTTTAGACTAAACCTGGGAAAACACTTCTCTAGGTGGCTATTTTAGAGCACAGTACCTGAAGGCCCTGTCATTTTAATAATACTTAAATGAATTTGCTGTATTATACTCTGGGGCTCTCAATGGGTATGAACTTGCCCTCAAGGCACCAGTGCAAAAGTCTGAGGTTTCTCTTTAATGTTGCTAAACTCTTTTTTTAAATTAAATTAAATTAAATTTTTTATCTTTTCACAATTTTTATTAACATTTGCCATGATTATTAAAAAAACTCGATGGTAATACCCCCTCCCGCACTTTCCCCTTTGAAATTCTATTCTCCATCATATTACCTCCCCATCTCAATCATTCTACTTACATATATACAATACCAACCTATTAAGCACTCTCCTCCCTTCCTTTCTCTTCCCTTTATCTCTCCTTTTTAACTTACTGACCTCTGCTACTAAGTATTTTCCTTCTCATCCTTCTCATGCAGAAGCCCAATCATCTGTAGCTAGGATCCACATATGAGGGAGAACATACGTGGCTTTCTGGGCCTGGGTTATCTCACTTAGTATAATCCTTTCCAGATCCATCCATTTTTCTGCAAATTTCTTAACTTCATTTTTCTTTACCGCTGAGTAGAACTCCATTGTATAAATGTGCCACATCTTCATTATCCACTCATCAGTTGAGGGACATCTAGGCTGGTTCCATTTCTCAGTTATTATAAATTGAGCAGCAATAAACATGGTTGAGCACGTATTTCTAAGGAAATGAGATGAGTCCTTCGGATATATGCCTAGGAGTGCTATAGCTGGGTCATATGGTAGATCAATCTTTAGCTGAACCTCCACACTGATTTCCACAATGGCTGAACCAGATTTCATTCCCACCAACAGTGTAGAAGAGATCCTCTTTTTCCACATCCCCACCAACATTTATGATCATTTGTTTTCATGATGGTAGCCAATCTGACAGGAGTGAGATGGAATCTCAATGTAGTTTTAATCTGCATTTCCCTGATGACTAGGGATGTAGAACATTTTTTTAGATGCTTATATGCCATTTGTATTTCTTCCTTTGAGACTGCTCTATTTAGCTCCATAGCCCATTTTTTGATTGGCTTATTTGATTCCTTATTATTTAATTTTTTGAGTTCTTTGTATATCCTAGATATTAATCCTCTATCAGATGTATAGCTGGTGAAGATTTTTTCCCGTTCTGTAGGTTGCCTCTTTGCTTTATTCACTGTGTCTTTTGCAGTGCAAAATCTTTGTAATTTCATGAGGTCCCAGTGATTAATCTGTGGTTTTATTGCCTGAGCAATGGGATTGTATTCAGAAAGTCTTTGCCAAGACCAGTATGTTGAAGGGTTTCCCCTACTTTTTCCTCTGGCAGTTTCAGAGTTTCAGGTCTGATGTTAAGGTCTTTAATCCATTTGGACTTAATTTTAGTGCATGGAGAGAGAAAAGAATCTATTTTCATCCTTCTATAGATATATATCCAGTTTTCCCAACACCATTTGCTGAAGAGGCTGTCTTTTCTCCAATGAGTATTTTTGCCATTTTTATTGAATATCAGGTGGCTATAGCTACCTGGACTTATATCTGGGTCCTCTGTTCTGTTCCATTGATCTACATGTCTGTTTTTGTGCCAGTACCATGCTGTTTTTGTTACTATGGCTCTGTAGTGTAGGTTAAAATCAGGTATGGTGATACCACCAATGTTGCTAAACTCTTTAACATTTACAATTTACTCCTTCCATCACAACCACAACTTTAACCAGGTTAAATCAGGATCTTTTCCTCACCAAACTGGACATTTCTGTCTGTAATTTTTACTGTGTTCCTGCTCCTTGCCTTGCCAAACTGCATATTTTCCCCATCATTCTGTTTCTCTTATGTAAGTCTAGATAAAAGTACAGTAAGCAATAACCATGGTATAGCCTCAGTGTTACACTGCCTTAATATTTCCCCTACCAAACAATTGACCATTACTTCTGAATTCGCCTTCACTCAAGTATCAGGACACGGGCAGATCACAAATTCTTTGCTGCAGTGGAACATGGGTGACGTCAAGTCCAAGTCCTGATGATATGGGAACTTCAAGTGCCTTAAAAGCATCAAACCCGTGTCTCAGCTCTACGGTGACCAATAACTCAAGAGCTAGGGTCCCAGAAGTTCAGTGGTTACACAGAGCTTGCACTGAGTAAGTGGCTTTCCAGACCCTTGTCTTAGGAATTTTGACAAATGACATTCACAGACACAGGATAAAGTTTAGAAGGATTTTATTATGGGGTGAGCTTAAGGGAAAAAAGAAATGTAGAGGTCCTGCCCAACTGGATAGGAGCACGATTCCCAGAAAATGGGAAAGTCCACTCTAGAGACTCAGATTGGGGTCTTTTACAGGACTGGTTAGTCAGCTAAGATACCAGGTGTCTGGGATCAGGTTTATTGAGAAAGGGCAATCTTCCCAGGAATTTTAATCCCCTAGAAAGGTGTAATCTTCTCAAAAAGGGGTAATTATCTCTCCTAGGAAGGAGTAAATCCTTGAGGGAAGAAGGTATATAAAAAGGCCAGATCTTCTCTGACCTGTAGCAAAGTGGAATGACCCAGATTCTCTCCTTATAGGCTCAAAAACATGCCTGACTTCCACTATCACCTGATCAGGAGAGAGTACCTGATACCTCTGAACTGCCTTGCTGATTAGTCTTTCCTCCTCCTGAAATTATGAGCCCAGCCCCCACTGCTTTTATTTGTCTGGGCATTCTGGTCTTCTGGACTGCTCTACCAGAATGACCCATTAAACTCTGCTTACTATATTCTAGGGCTTCCAAATTCTTTCACATTCCTTGTGCAGACCAGTTCTGTAGGTCTATGAACCACATATTCCAGTAGTCATGGTAACAGCCCCATTTCTAGGTACTAGTTTTCTGTATAAGCTCCTTGTCTCTCTGCTATAATTAAATACCAAACATGAAACAATTTAAGGGAGGAAAAGTTTGTTTTGGCTCATGGTTTGAGAGTACTGTCCCTCATAGCAAGGACAGGTGCATGATCCTCCTTGCACATAACTGGATAAGGGAGCAGAGAGATGGGAATACTGGGATTCACCTGGCTCTCTCTGACCTTTAAATTTTTATTTATTTGCATGGGTGGGGTACACAAGCTTCTCTTGCCACTGCAATTGTGCCACTTTGTGTCTGGCTTACATGGGTGGCTTGGGGATTGGACTCAGGCCAGCAGGCTTTGCAGGCAGGTACCTTTAACTGCCAAACCATCTTCCCAGGCCCCTTCCCTCCTCCTTTTTCCTTTATCTGAGACCCCAGCCCCTGGAATAGTGCCACCCACATTTGGGGTTGATCTTAATTTCTTAGTCAACATTCTCTGAAAACATCTTCTCACACACTCCCAGTTGTCTCCTAAGAAACTTTAGATCCAAGTTGACAATGAAAACTGTCACATCAGCTAAAGTGGGTTTTTAAAAACAGCTCACCAATAATTGATGAAAAGGAGCGGTAGATGAAATACTGAATGCAGTAAGTTGGTGGTGAGTGTGTAGGAACCCAAGTAGCTGGAGTGTGGCTGGAGTCATTAATCACTGTGGGACAAAGGATGGTGTGAAGGGCCTGATCATAGAAGTCTGTTCATGTAATCCTAATGGATGTGAGGTTTTTACTGGGTGTAGCAGGTAGAAAATACTAAATTTTTTTTAGTTGAGCCTAGGACCTTGTGCAAGCATTTTATCATTGGACTAAATTCTTAGTCCTTGTATTGTACTTTTTATTTTGAGCTAGGGTCTTACTAAATTCCCAGGCTGGCTTTCAGCTATTTCCTAGACTGACCTCAGCCTCCTAAGTAGCTGGGATTATAGATCCAGCTGAAGAAGCTAATTTTGAAAGTTAGTTTTAGACTACCAGTTCTTTAAAACTCAGGATTACATAGAGCTAAGGTTCTTTATTGGTGTTAATATAAAGTTAGTAGTACTGGCTGGTCAGGCAGCTGTTAAAGATTTATACAGTAAATGAGTGCCACTCTAGTTTTACTTCTCAGTGGAAAAACCAACTTAAGTATTTCTTACGTTTCTTTCGCAGCATAGAGCTAAATAGCATCAGTTGTTGTTCCCCTCTCCCCTGCTCATTTAGAAGGTGGAGGAAAGATACTAACCTTCTTAGCTTCTAGGCTAATAAAATTTTATACAGACTGTTTCTGTGAAATAGTTACCAAATTCTGCCAGGTGGTTTTATCACTGTATTGAAGCCCCTTTTGTTTTTTAAAAAGAATTTCGTGTTCTCAGTTATAAAAGAACGCATGTCAAAATATCTCTTTTCTGTGCAAGTCCCAAGTGTTTATATCACTATTTGTTTGAACTAAATAGCAGATTGTTGGGAACCGATTAAGAAAAAATGTTTATCATCTTGTATAAGTTAGAGACGGTTTGAGATCAGGATGCTTATTGATAGTTGATATTATTTGAGAACAGCAGCACTTAAATGGGAAATTAGATACACTCCAGTTTCTAAATCATCTTCTATAAAAGCTATGTGATGCTTTAAATAATTTTACTTGGCTTAGGAGTACTTGGCAAGGAAGTATCAAAAAGCTTATGAAATAAATATCAAGTTTTTTTTTTTTTTTAATGTTAACCTGATGCCAGTCATGGTGGCACATGCCTTTAATCCCAGCACTCAGGAGTCAGAGGTAGGAGGATCACCATGAGTTCAATGCCACCCTGAGACTACATAGTGAGTTCCAGGTCAGCTTGGGCTAGAGTGAGACCCTACCTTGAAAAAGAAAACAAAACAAAAAAAAGTTAATCTGGGGCTGGAGGGATGGCTTAGCAGTTAAGGCATTTGCCTGCAAAGCCAAAGGACCCAGGTTCAATTTCCCAAGACCCACATTAGCCAGATGCATCTGGAGCACCTTTGCAGTGGCTGGAGGCCCTGGCGTGCCCATATTCATTCTCTGTCTCTCCCCCCCCCCCCCTCTCTATCAAATTAATTAATTAATTACTTAATTTAAGAAAATTGTTAATCTGTATTGGGAGTATACCTTAGTGGGTAGAGCACGTGCCTAGCATTCAAAGGGCTTTCAATTCCACTCCCGCCAAATCATTGTCATCATATTTTAAATAACGGAATTATATTTACTAGGGTCCCTTGATTTTCTGTTTTTTCTCCTTTTGGAATATGATATTAAATACCCATTATGAACTCATTTATTGGATGACTTCTTAACTCTTAGTCCCCAAAATTAATTATGCATATTAAATACTGCTAGTTGTAGTCCAGGAGCCCGAATTGATTGATGCTAGTAATGTTAGTGAGTTTTGGTGTTTATTTTTTTCACTTAGTAAGTTGGGATTATTCAGGCTATAATAGCACACGTTTATCTTTTTTTATAGAGAATACTTAATGATTAGTTATTTATTTGATAGAGACAGTTAAAGAATGGTGCGCCAGGGCCTTTAGTCATTGCAAACGAACTCCAGACGCAAGTGCCTTAATTACTAAGCCATCTCTCCAGCCTTCAGATAGAACTTCATTAAGAACACTAGCAGAGCTTGATAGTTCATGCCAGTACCCTGTGTGCTGGGGCAGGAAGGCAAGCATTTATCTTTAGACATAAAGAAGTAAAATCATTTCCCATTCTATCTGTTGCTTTAGATGTTTTACATTAGCATAAAGCAAGAGGAAGGGAAAATATTCATAAAAGAAGAAAATGGCTAATGGTGGTTGATGCCATCTACAGTTGATGTATAGGATATTGAAAGGTATTTATGATTCCTTTCAAGGTTAGAATTTGGGTATATTTTAGGTATGGTGGCACACACCTGTGATTCCATCACTTATGAGATTGAGGCAGGAGGATCAGTTCATGGCCTGCCTGAGTAGATGAGACCTTGTCTCAAAAATGAAAAGCAAACAAACAAAAAAGAATTTAGGGACAATGGTATGAAAATAAAATCTTTAACTCAGTATTTGGTTTAAGGTGTGTTTAAAATATACACACTTCTTAGACAAAATATTTTTTACATATACTGTATAGGTTTAAACTTCAATCAAAATCAAGTTTTTCCTTGATCATGTCTAATGAACTTCAAAGGTTAATACTTGCTGCAAACTGATAAATGTTTCATCAAATAATCTAGGTATTTTATATTTTAAATGTTAATAAGATTAATTTTGTTTTCTCAGGATAAAAGTCTCTCAAAAATATTTATTTTGTGCTCTTTCTTAAATTCATGGTATACCATAAACATGTGATACTGTTTTAGTGACCTTAGGGTACCAACACAGAGCTTATGTTCTTTAGTATTAAAATGGTATACTTTCGGGGGCAGGGGCTGTTTTTTTCTAGTAGGGTCTTGCTCTAGCCCAGGCTGACCTGGAATTCACTGTGTAGTCTCAGGCTGTCCTTAAACACAGCAATCCTCCTACCCCCACCTTCTGAATGCTGGATTTGAAGGTGTGTGCCATCACACCAGGCTGGATTTTTTTTTTTTTATTTTTTTGAAGGATATTTGTATTTTGTTTTCATGTTCTTTCTACTTTTCTGTGTTTGAAGTTTTTTTTTTATCAATTAGTTTTGTACTCAGTGAATATAGTCAAGTTGGTACTATCGTTAGACTCGTCCATGTCCTACTCCCTCCTCCTAGCCCCTCCTTGTTGAGGTATATGGGTCATGCCTTGTGGAGTTAGCCCACAGTTATGTGTAGGAGAAATGTCTCTGTGTGTCATGACCCAACGTGTGGCTCTGACATTCTTCCCCCCTCTTCTGCAAAATTTCCCTGAGCCATGTTGGGTTCATTTTTCGTCTGCTTCAGTGAGGTGTTGGGAGCCTCTGTGTCTCTGGCTCTCTGATTTGGTAGGAGTTGATTGTTCTCTGTGTTGATCTCCTTCACCCTTGTGCTGGTACCCGGTTCACCAAGAAAACAGCACCCTTGCTTGTTTCGCCAATTTTTCTTAGTTGCAGCTGGGGCCCTTATGAGGTATGATGGGGTAGTTCTCTTTAGGATCTGCGTCTATCTGAAAAAGAGAAGCAGATTCTCCAACAGAGTAAAGTTAGCACCAGACTAATAGGATAACCCTTATTTTTTTAATAGAGAATTTAATAGGTGTAGGCCTTCTTTTAGCACACGATTGGGGGTAGCTTGATAATGGAGAGGATGCTCATGTTTGGATATGGTTCTGACTTGTTTCCCACCTCCAGCTATGGGTCCCGTACCACTGAGAGGATCAGTTAGCCAAATCAAGAGCAGTTGGTTTCCCACCGTGGCTGTGCACCTCTGTTGCACTTGTGTGAGCATCACAACAGGTTATTTGCTGCTAAGTAGGTTAGACCATGAGTTACTTGGACTGGTATTGGTCATTTTCCCCCAGTGGCCCATGTAGCACCTTCTGGTACTAGATGTGCTGTCTATCTGGGGACTGACTCTCTTCCAGCTTCCAGCCATATTCCATTTTACATGTCAACCACATAAGGTATCTTCAGCAGTAGGGTCTTACCACTAACCTTTGGTGGGTCATCAAGTACTCTGACAGAAATCTGTCTGTCTTTTAGGAACCCTTGTAGGTCTCTCTGATCAAAAGCTCATTGTGGATGATAGCCACATGCTGGTACTGGGAGTTACAGGTCAGTGCCCACTAAGAGAATGAAGAAAAAGATAAATAATATAAAAGAGTTAGAAGAAAGAGGGGGTGGGGAGGCAGGCTGTAGAAGATTAAGGTCAGTCTTCATCATACCCTCTCCAGTGCCTTGTGGCTCAGGTGTTCCCTCTAAGGGCCTGGTGAAGGTTCAACCATTTGGTATGCCTTTTAGGATGTAGAATTTTATGGTAACATTGCCATTTGGGTCTAGATTTGTGTCTCATACCTCCTCCTTTGCCCTCCTCCCTCCCTACCCACCCTATTGTCTAGTCCTTGAGATGCTTGCTGGGTATGTCAGCATCTTGGGTAGATTCAGGTTAGGTGTTGTAGATGAGTGAGACTATGCAGCAGTTATCTTTCTGTGATTGGGCAAGTTCACTGAGAATGTTCAACTATTTTTCCTCAAATTTCATTGTGTAATTTTTTCTTACTGCTGTGTGGAATTCCATTGTGTAGATATACCACATCTTGGCTATCCATTCTTCTGGTGATGGACATCTGAGTTGATTCCAGCTCTTAGCTATTATGCATTGAGCCACTATAAACATGGTTGAGCAAATCTCTCTGGACTGAGGTTTAAGGGTTTTAGGGTGCATGCCCAGTAAGGGAATAACTGGGTCTGTTGGTAACTCTATAGTCAGCTTTTTTAGGTGTCTCCATATTGCTTTCCAAAGTGATTGTACCATCTTACATTCCCACCAACAATGGATGAGGGTTCCTAATTCTCCACTTCCTCCAGACTGGATTTTTTAAAAAATTATTTTGTATTTTCCAGGTGAGGTGGCGCACACCTTTAATCCCAGCATTTGGGAGGCACCCTGTGACTACATAGTGAATTCCAGGTCAGAGGAGACAGACAGAATGGGCATGCCAAGGCCTATAGCCACTGCAAACAAATTCCAGAAGCATGTGCCACTTTGTGTTTCTGGTTTACATGAGTACTGGGGAATCAAACCTGGATCCTTAGACATCGCAGGCAAGTACCTTAACCGCTAAGCCATCCCTGCAACCCAGGATTTTTTTTTTACAAAAATTTTTTCCAATATTTTTATATATTTGAGAGAGAAGGAGAGAAAGAAGCAGACAGAGAGAGAGACAGAGAATGGGCACACCAAGGCCTTCAGCTACTGCAAGCAAACTCCAGATGCATGCTCTACCTGTGCATCAGGCTTACATGGGTCCTGTGGATTTGAACCTGGGTCCTTCGACTTTGCAGCCAAGAGCACCTTAACTGCTAAGCCATCTCTCCAACCCCAACTGGTATCTTTTTACTAATAATTTTTTTGGTTAGCATGCAAAATAATGGGATTTATTTTGATATTTTTATACCTATAAATCATTGTAGTTTGACCCACATTTACCACCTCCATTACTCTTTCTTGATCTCTTTTTTGGTCCCCTTCCCTCCCCTCCTTTTTTTTGCTTTTTTATTTTTAGTTTTTTGACGAATCTCCATACTGATTTCCCTAGTGACTCTACTAATTTAATTTACATTCCTCCTGACTGTATAAGGCTGTGTACATTATATCTAATGCACCTTCCAACCCCAGTTCTTCACCAGCATTTGTTTGAATTCTTGATAGCCATTTTGACTGGAGTGAGGTAGAACATCATTGTAGTTTGGATTTGTATTTCCCTGGTGGCTGAGGATATTAATTTTCTTTTTATGTAGTGATTGATCATTTCTATTTCTTTTTTAAAAAATGTGTGTGTTTCTATGTATGTATGTATGTGTGTGTATGGGGCATGCATGTGCCATGATGCACATGTGGAGGTCAGAGGACAACCTTGGGGTGTTCGTTCTCTCTTTCCACCTTGTTTGAGACAGGGACTCTCTGGTGTTTCACTGGGAAGATTTTAGTCGGCCCATGAGCTTGGAGATTCTTTTGGCTCTCCTCCCATTGCTGTAGGCTCACTGAGGTAACAAAAACCTGCAGCAGTGATGTCCAGCTTTATGTGGTGCTGGGGATAGAACTTGGGTCAGTGGGCCTACAGAGCAAAATGCCTTTAATTGTTAAGCCATCTCCTCAGCCCCAGTCATTTGAATATTTTTTTTTTTCTTTTGAGAACTGTCTGCTCAGTTAACTTGACCTTTTATTGATAGGATAGTTGGGGGTTTTTGGTGTTTAACTTTTGGCTTTCTTTGTGTATTCTAAATACTAAGTCTATGTGCAGTGTATAGCTGGCAAAGAATCTTTCCTGCTCTGTAAGCTGTCTCTTCATTCTGTTAACTTTTTTGCTTGGAGGCTTTTAAGTTTCATGTAATCCCATTTGTCAGTCTTGGTATGATATCCTGAGCTTTTGGAGTTTTTGTTTTTTTTTTTTTAAAGTTCTTTTCTGTACCTGTACCTTGAAGTATTTTCCTTATGTTCTCCTTGAGCAGTGTAGGTCTGACATTGGGGTCTTTGATCTGTTTTGAGTGATTTTTGTACAGGTTGAGAGGCAGATTTAGTTTCATTTTTCTATATGTGGATAACTAGCTTTCACATCACATTTTTGTTGAAGAGGCAATCTTTTCTCCAGTGTACCTTTTAGGTACCTTTGGTGAAAATGAGGTGAGTTTATTTCTCTGTCCTCTGATTCTTTCCATTGATCTACATGTCTGCTTTGTGCCAGGATTGTGCTATTTTTGTTGTTGTCACTCTGGAGTATGTTTCGTAACCAGGTATTCTGAGTCCTCCATCATTGTTCTTTATACTTACGATTGCTCTAGCTACTAGTTATGTAGTGTTTCATGCTTCCATATGAATTTTAGGAATTGTAGAATTTTTTTCTCTGTGACAGACTCATTGGCAATTATATGAGAATTGCATTTTCTCCTCTAAAACTATTGTGAATGGGATTATTTCTTCTTTCTCAGCATGTTTGTTACTAGTATATAGAAAAGTGATTGATTTTAATGTGTGGCTTATGTATACTGTTACTTTACTGAAACTATCAGTTCTAAGAGTTCTCTGGAGGAGTCCTTAGAATTTTTGAAGTATAGGATAATATCTACAAATAGGGATACGTTGGCTTTCTTAAATAGTCTTTATGAATTATAGATGTGTATTGTAAAATGTAGCTTTGGGAACAATCTTCTATTAGGTTTAAATTAAGAATTAAAATTTAAAATAGTAAATTAAGGACACTTTAGAAAAACCATATGCATGAAATCCTGTTTTATGTTTCATTTTATTTTTATTTTTTGGTTTTTCAAGGTAGGGTCTCACTCCAGCCCAGGCTGACCTGGAATTCACTATGGAGTCTCAGGGTGACCTCAAACTCACAGCAGTCCTCCTACCTCTGCCTTCCGAATACTGGGATTAAAGGCGTGTGGTGCACAAACCAAACAAAAAAAAGGTGTGCCACATGCCCAGCTTTTTTTTTTACATTAAACTTTTTTAAAGTTAATCAGAATTTTTTTCCTTTTTTTTTTTTTCAAGATAGGGTTTCATTTTAGCCCAGGCTGACCTGGAACTCACTATGTAGTTTCAGGGTGGCCTTGAACTCACAGTGATTCTCCTACCTCTGCTGGAATTAAAGGCATGTGCCACCACTCCTGGCAGAATTTTTTTCTTTAAAAAGAACTGTTTAAATATTGTGTGTCCTGAAACTGGAGCTTTAACGGTTTAGCATGTTAAGAATATAGAATAATAATTACTTGTACACAAATATTTAAACATTTTATTTATTGTATAAAGAGGCTTCAAAAGTTTTTTAAGTGAGAATTTCCAGAATTACACTAAGTCAAATACAGTTCCTCATAGACTATAATTCAGTGGGTTATTTATTTATTTATTTATTTTATTTGCGAGAGAGAGACAGAATGGTCATGCCAGGGCCTTCAGCCACTGCAAATGAACTCCAAACACATGCACTACCTTGTGCATTTGGCTTATGTGGGTCCTGGGGAACTGAACCTGGGTCCTTTGATCTTGAAGGCAAGCACCTTAACCTGTAAGCCATCTTTCCAGCCTGGGATTTTTTTTTTCTTAAAGGTTTTATTTTGGCTTAGAGTCTCAAGAAGATGCATCATAAATAGGGGAAAGATATTAGAACAAAGGCTGGCCATCACGTCTGCCACTGTTAAGCTCTGGCAAGGGGAAAGCTGGCTCTAATATTCCAAAGCCAACCCCTAGCAACACACCTCTTCCAGCAAGGCCAAATCTCCCAAATTGCCACTAGCTGAAGATTAAGTGCTTAGAACACACAAATTTATGGGGATATTTGGTTCAAACCACCCCTGACTCCTGTGGACTCACAACCATCTCAGAATATTATAATGCACTCAAAAAGTCCCCATAGTTTGTTTTTTCCTTCAATCCCAACAATGTTAAAAAGCTCAAAGTCCAAGGTCCCATCTGATACTCAAGACAGTATCTTATCCTAAGCCTGTAAAATTAAAACACAAGTTAAATATACATAATGGCACAGAGTAAGCATTCATACTGCAAAAGATGGCACTGAGCTTAGCAAAGAAAGATTGAGCCAATGCAAGATCTAAAATAGGACAAACAATCAAGTTTTAAGTCTGGCAACAGTGACTGCTCACAAAGTCCCTAGAGTTGTACTTCTGCCCTTCTAGCTGAGTGATCTACAGCCTAGGGAAGATGCCATCCAAAGCCAGCAGCTGTCCCTGGTGGCTGTTCCTCAGTCTTGGCATCTCTCAAACCCTGTGGTTTCCACTGCAATCCATGATTCATCCATGCTATGACTGCTATAGCCTGTAGTCAGGGACTGTGCTGTACATTGCCTAGGGGCCATATCCAAAAAACTGGATTGTAAATGCAATGACCCTTTCTTTCCTGAATTTGTTATACTTCCATAATACCAGTGGAACTACCAAATTAGTTAATCCAGAGAGAATAAAGTTGACTTTGAAGAGCTGGGAAACTTCAACATTCTTCCTACTGTCCCAGTATAGAGCAGCTGGCCCAGTCTCAGTGGTGGTGCTTCACAAACATTTGTAGCTGATCTAGGCTGTAGGCTCAGGCACAAAGCTTCCATATCCTTTTGTGCCTTATTTTTCTGATCCGTCTTCTGCCAAGCACATCAAGCCATGACTTTTCAATTTAATTTGAAATTCTCAGGACATGGGAATAGTATAGCCAGCCTCTCGCACAAACTGATTCTAACCCAGTTCGAAAAAAGATCTCTTGCCACTCATTAGCCAAGCCTCGCAGTCCACACACATTTCTTTCTGCATTTAGGTCTTTAAGCTCTCAACAGAATGGTTCATTAAGCTCTGCTTACAGCACTGAGAGGCTTCTCCTAGTCCACAAGTTTCAAATTCTTTCACATTGCTCCTGCAAATGAGTTCCAAAAGATCAAAAGTCACACAGTCAATTTTCTAGTAGCAACAACCTCACATCTCTGGTACCAATTTTCTTTTGTAGTTAATGTTCTCACATTGCTGGTACAAAACACCTGGCTAAAAGTAGGTGATGGGAGGAAAGGTTTTATTTTTGCTTGAAGTCTCAGGGGGATGCTTTATGATGGCAGGGAGAAGATGGTAGAGCCGAGGCTGGACATCACATGTGCTATAGCAGGTAGAAAAGTTACTATCATGAGTGAACTTGTTTTTTTGTTTGTTTCTTTGTTTTGTTTTGGGTTTTCGTTATTGTTGTTGGTTTTGTTTTTCTGTACTTTTTCCAGTTGAACGCACTCCCATTTATGTTGTATTCATCATTATATCACCTATTTCATAGTTTGAAAAAAGTGCACCAAACACTCTGGTGAGTTTTTGTTGTTGTTGTTGTTTTAACTTTTTTGAAATCAGGTCTCACTAAGTTATCCGAGCTGGCCTTGAACTCAGTCTGCATCCTAGACAGGCTTTGAACTTGAGGTCCTCCTGCCTCGGCCTGCAGTAGCTAGGATTACAAGGCCTGGCTTGAAAGGCCTGCTTTTAGTTATAAATATATGTATGTATATTTGTATATTATATATATAATTATACAGAGGATAATTTTTTTGTGACCAGTCTTGCTTGTGTATATTGAAGAAAGATAAAGAGAGTGTATGTGTCTGTAAAAGTGTGTGGATGTGCTAGGACCTTTTACTGCTGAAAATGGACTCCAGGTGCATGTACTACTTTGTTTGTCTGGCTTTACTTGGGTACTGGGGAGTCAAACCTGTGCCAGCAGGCTTTATAAGCAAGCTCCTTATCCACTGAGCCATCTCCCCAGCTAGGTGTGTGTACTTTTAAAGGACCTATTTTCATGTGACCTCATTGTAGTAGTTACTTTACTCATTGTTGTGATAACATACTTGACTAAAGCAACTAAATGGAGAAAAGGTTTATTTTGATTCTCAGTTTTAAGGGGAGAAGGCACATTGTGTTATGGTAAGCATGACAATGGGAGCGTGGAGGTGCTAAGAAGAACTTGAGACCTATTCCCCATCCTCCAGTGACCCATTTCCTTAAGTTAGACTCCACCTTGCAAAGATCCCACAGCCTCTCAAAACAGCACCAGCAGTTGGGGCTCAAGTGCGGAAAGACTTGAGCCTGTGGTAGACATTTCACATTCAAATTATAATCCTCACTGGCTCTGTAGTGTTGAGATATCATTGACGACTTAATAGGAGAAAATGGTATTCTTATTTTTTGTTTCTATTTCTTTGATTCCTTACTGTGCAAAACATTTTTCTGCAAATTTATTTTTGCTATGTATTTTTTTCATGCTAATTGTTAATACATTCACAAGATACTTAGGAAACTCTTTAAACTGTTAAAACTGTTATATTTATTGAGGGAAGTACAGAGCAGGGGAAAGGCACCCACATGGCTAATGATCCCACATGGAGGGCCTGGAAAAAACTGTGGAGCAAAAAGAAAGTTCAAGGAGCTCCTGCCTTGTGGGGAGCTAGAAAGGGTAAAGGAACCCTTGTGAAGAGTAAGGACTCTCCCAGCTGGGCCTGGGCCCGGGCCTGGGCTGAGCCAGCCTAGGCCCAGCCAAGGGAAAAACCCACCCACAGCTGAAGTTCCCAAGTGGTCAGAGAACCTGCCCTCCCCTTGCAAAGTATTTCTAACCTTATAGTGGTGGGCTGTCTTCCAGCTCTGGTGAACCAGAGGGACAGCTGGTTGGTTAGGGCTAGGGGCTGTCTCAGGAAGAGGTTAGCCCTGACACCAAGTTCTAGTGCCTCAACTTGACCAACCACAATGTTTAAATCCTATGAAAAACCTCCCTCCCAGGAGGGGTCCTGGTTTTTGTGTGGAAAAACAGGTCTAGGGAACTAGGCAAGTGATAAGAAGTGAGATCATCTTGGATTTCTAGCAAGTGCAGACTTTTCTGCCTTTTTCTTTTTTACTTTTAGGGGTCCAGTCACCCTAACTGTGTCCCCTCGTATTCCCTCCCTCATGAAAAGACACTGTAATTGCTGTTAGAGGAAAGGGGCAATGGTGTCAGACCTTGAACAACTACTGGCTGAATTGGGGTGTAGAAATATGGCAGTTAGAGTCTCTCCTAAAGAGGGAAACTATTCTAAAAGAACTCTGAAAGTCTCAGCACACAGCACACTGGTTGCCTTCAGTGTTATCCTTCTTGTGGATTTCTAGGCCTTGGGGAACATTTGAGGGAACCCAGGTAGATGAAGCTGGATTGTCTCAGGACCATCTGAACATGAGCTGCCTGAGATTTCCTCCCAGAACTGTTTATGGAATGGCACAGTAGTGTCTGATATGGTCTGGATCTGTTTGTGGGACTTGTAAAACAGTTGAGGTACTAGGAGAACTATCAGGAATATATACACAACATTTAACCTTGATAATGGTGAATATACTATATTTTGTATAATAGCCTTCCAGAGTATACCTTTTTAAGTTTGTCCTATGAGTAGCCAGGACCAAGGATTGGTACCGTAGAGCCATTGGGTGCTAGTAGGGGCTGTACAATACATTGTTGGCCTCAGGACTTATTTAATGGTGTTCTGGCACGAGCTAGAAGAGATTCACCACCATTCCCAGTATAAGGAAGTCTTTTGAACTAAGTGACTCTTGGTCAGAGTCATCCATATATATTTTAGATTTGAAAATAATCATTTTGATATCTATGGTTGTTTTCCATATTGTAGAATTAGAACTGTTAGAGAGTGGGCCAATATGCCTTCAGGCCTTACTTGTTTCCCCTTTTGGAAAGCTCTTGTTGTGTTACTTAATAGGCCATTCATATAGTATTCAAAGTGTCCCTTTCTATCACTGGTTTTACATTTCTCTCTGAGTGCTTAAGACCATTGAAGACCATTGTTTGAGCATGAGGCTGTACCCTAAAGCAGGGAATATGTCTTAAGAGTTAATTTTGTTATAAGCACTGGACTTGAGATGTCAAAAATGAGATGGTTACTTTACATATAATAGAGCAGAACCTGGTCGTTGTTGAGCCAAAACAGCTAAGCTCTAATACAACTCTTGACAAATGTGTTTTGAAAGAGAAAAACACTGTTTAATAACCTATGTTTTCAGCTTAATCTTCAATAGTAACGGATCTTATGAATGATAAGAATTTTTCTTAACATAAATCAATTTTATGTTTTACTCATGACTTAAAGTTGATAAAGCTTGAGTTGGAGAAATGGCTTAGCGGTTAAGGCATTTGCCTGCAAAGCCTAAGGACTCCAGTTCAATTCCCTAGGACCCACATAAGCCAGATGCACAAGGGGGCACATGCCTAGAGTTTGTTTGCAATGGCTAGAGGCCCTGGCGTGCCCATTCTCTTTCTATCTGTCTCCTTCTCTCAAATAAATAAATTTTTAAAATTGATAAAGCTTAGGCAAGCTATCCCAACATGTTTTACTTAACAGGAGGCTAAAAGTTACAGTGATTGAAATCAAATCACTTAAACCTAAGTGATTAATCCTAGTGATGACCATTTAATAGAATTAGCTTAAATATTGACAAAAGAAGTAAGTGCCCCCCCTCCCCCCAGTATGCAGGGCCTAAGGTGGTGTAAAATTAGATTAAAAGGCATTTTAAACTGGCCTCCTTACTATGGTACAGTGAGGAGCTCTGACACAGTCTAGGACAGTGTTTGGTACTTCTCACTCCTTGTAGTACATGCCAATGTCTGGGCCTTAAGGTCAATGATTGTGACTTAATGATATTTTAAAATCTTAAGCTACTACAGGGACTCTACAGTGTAGCCCTTTAGTCTTATAAACTTAGTTTCATTGCTATGTCACATTTTCTTCTTGCCTCCAGGGGCTAGATTAAATTACTAATTACCTAAACTACTTCATTTTTCTCTACAGAAGGTTTTACTTAATGGGCTGAGGAGTTGGCTCATCTGTAAAGTGCTTGCCTTGCAACTATGGGGACCTGAGTTCAGATACCCAGCATCCCTAAAAAAAAGCCAGGCAAGCAGCACACACTTGTAATGCCAGCACTGGTAAAGTGAAGACAGGTGGATACCTGAGGCTTGCTGTCTGGCTAGTCTAACCAAATTAGTCAACTCCAGATTTAGTGAGAGCCCCTGCCTCAAAAAATAAGGTGGAGAGTGATAGAAGAAAGACATCTGACATTTACGTTTGGCACACACCCCCCCCCACACACACACATATGCTTGTGCGTGTTGTGTTTTACAGTAATATTAAATAGTTGGTAATTACTGTTGTTCCATAAAGACGTCATCAGCTGCTCTTTGGGAGTTAATTTTAAATCCTCAAATAATTACTGAACACTTACATATAAACCATGATATGTATAGAAGATACAAGATGAAATCAGCTGTGGGGTAAAACATGAACCCTCTGAGGTATGAAATATGTGTATGCCATAAAAAGGTAGGAACAGTGGAGAGAGGAGGAAAGTGAATTGATCATAGGGTTAGGATAGTAAATTGCTTCATGGAAACATACATGCTTGGGATGAACTTTGATTTGTACCAATAACACACTTACTTTTTAAAAAAATATGTGTGTCAGTTTTTAAAGCTTGCTCACATCCCACATTTTATCCAAAAACACAACTCCAGGGCAAGGGATATAGCTCAGTTGGTGTGCTCACCTAGTGTTCACAAAGGCCTCAGTAGATGCCCAGCACCACAGAAACCAGATGTAGTGGCACATGTCTGATAATTCCATTATTCCAAAGGTAGATACAGAAGGATCAGGAGTTCGAGGCCATCGTCAGCTACATAATGAGTTTGAGGCTAGCCTGGGCTACATGAAACTGTCTCAAGGAAGGAAAAAAAAAATCAGTGATATAAAATATACCAGGTAGTTATTTCCATTTAACAGAGAAGGAGTAATCAAAACTTAGGATGCAAAGAAAAAAAGCTTTACTATAGTATGCAGAATAATGGGTCCCAGAGTTGTTTCCTTCCTAATCTTCAAAATCCTTGAATATGTTATGCTTTGTAGCATAGGGTTGCTAATAGAATTAAAGTTCCTAAGCAAGTGATTGAAAATAGGGAAAGTGCCCTGGATTATTGAATTGGGCCCAATATAAGGATTTTTTTTAAATTTAGAGACAGAGAGAATGGATGTGCCAGGGCTTTCAGCCACTGCAAATGAACTCCAGACGTGTGTGCCTCCTTGTGCACATGTGCAACTAGCTTATGTGGCACCTGGAGATTCAAACATGAGGTCTTAGGTTTTGCAGACAAGTGCCTTAAGTGCTAAGCCATTTCTCCAGCCCAAGATCTTTAAAATGGTTCCTTAAGAGTGAAAGAAACTGGCATGAGAAGTGAGAGGAGAGACATGAATGACACCAGAAACAAAGTGAGAGTCCTGGGAAGTGAGGAGGACTTAGCCTATTCCTGCTGCTTTAAAGAAAGAGGAAGGAGGCCAGGTGAAATGGCACACACCTTTAATCCTGGAGCTAGGAGGATCACCATGAGTTTGAGGCCAGCCTGAGAATACATAGTGAGTTATAGGTCAGTTTGGGCTAGAGTGAAACCCTGCCTTGGTGAGGGGGGAGGGAAAGCAATGAAAGAAAAAAAAGAGGATGGCCAGGTGTGGTGGCGCACGCCTTTAATCCCAGCACTCGGGAGGCAGAGGTAGGAGGATCGCCGTGAGTTCAAGGCCACCCTGAGACTGCAGAGTTAATTCCAGGTCAGCCTGGACCAGAGTGAGACCCTACCTTGAAAAACCCCCCAAAAAAAGAAAAAAAGAGGATGGATATTGTAACTCAGGTATATCTCTGTTGCAGTCATGTTCACATTGCTGGTAGAAATCACCCAACCAAAAAGGTTTATTTTGGATTACAGGCTCAAGGGGGACGCTCCATGATGGCAGGGAAAATGATGGCATGAGCAGAGGGTGGACATCACCACTGGCCAACATAAGGTGGACAACAGCAGCAGGAGAATGTGCCAAACACTGGCTTAGAGAAATTAGCTATAACACCCATAAGCCCGCCCCCAACAATACACTCCTCTCGGAGGCATTAATTCCCAAATCTCCACCAACTGGGAACCCAGCATTCAGAACACCCAAGTTTATGGGAGACATCTGAATCAAACCACCACAATCTCTAAAAACTGAAAAAAGAAGAAAGCATTCAACTTAGAGCCTCCAGAAATAACTGTAGTACCACACATAACTTGAGTTTAGCTCACTGAAGCCTATTTTGAACTTCTGAACTACAAAACTGTAATGTGTTACATTTAGGATGTTTTAAGCCAATAAATTAGTGATAATTTGTTGTTGCATTTATAGAGAAACTTTGCACTTAGGAAGCATTTAGTGTACGACGACAACGAACATGCCAGTCTTTGATCACTCCATGACGAAGTCCAAACTATCTCAATTCCACTGTCAAGTTTGGAAAGCCATGAAATGTTCTAAAGCAAGAGTGTAAAAAAATTATTTTGATGTTTGCTGATTAGAGGGGAGAGAGATTGGAGGTAGAAAAACTAACTAAAGGTTATTGTTGCTGGGAATACTTTAAAAAACGGAATATATCTCCCATTTAGATCATATATCATTAAAAAATTCACTGACATTGTATGTTTCCCCCTTCTTGTAGCCCATGAAAAATACAGAAATGTCTTCAAAACCACTTTGTGGGGGCTGGGGAGATGGCTAAGTGGTTAAGGTGTTTGCCCACAAAGCCTAAGCACCCAGGTTTGATTCCCCAGTACCCACATAAGCCACATGCACAAGGTGGTGCATACATCTGGAGTTCATTTGCAGTGGCTAGAGGCCCTGGTGTGCCTGTTCTCTCCTTCTCCCTCTCTCTCCCTCTTCCTCCTTTTCTCTCTCTCAAATAAATAATTTTTTTAAAAAAAAGGCAATGAAAAAAGTGTAAGATATATGAATAAGCTATATGGAAACCTACTTCTTTGCTAGCCAATAACACGTTTACAGAGGGAGAGTGGATCCTTTTATTGGCTCATTAGTGTGATCATTGGGTGTCCATGCATTTGCATGACATGTGCCTCCCACAAACTTTGTTACAGTGTTGGCATTACAAATCCCATTAATCTTATTTGATCATTAATTTTTTCAGGATCAAAACTTTGTTTTAAAGACAATTATGTGCTCCTATTTATAACACTTAGGGATAAAGCCATTTACTAAAAACAGAGAAGCTTGTCAAACTGAGTAGTTGCAATCAATAGTATTTCTGGAAAAAAAACTGCAATCTTAAAACAGCCTCAGTATAAAATTTATTTCTATATAATGTTTTGAACAAAAGTTATTTTAATTCATATATGTTTAGTATAGATGATAACAGATTGAAAAGGAGAATAGGAGCTTTATACCTACATATGTATAAACCTGGTAACAAATTATTTCATTAATCTTCATTGTGCTCAGACTTGGTACAGTTTATCATGATGGTGTTAAGTTTTTAATTATGGTTTTAAAATAGCAAAATATATTTTAAAAATAAAATTCAGTTTAAGGATACTGATTTGAATAAATCTTTTTTTTTTTTTTTCGAAGTAGGGTCTCACTCTAGCCCAGGCTGACCTGGGATTCACTATGGAGTCTTGGGGTGGCCTCGAACTCATGGCAGTCTTCCTACCTCTGCCTCCTTAGTGCTGGGATTAAATGCATGTGCCACCACGCCCGGCTTTGAATAAATCTTTTGTTTGAATAATTCAGGTGACAGCACTTTAAAATGTGTTATCTTTGGCTTGCTTTTTAGATTTGAAACATAGCTTCAAATGAGCATAGCTTTCTTTCTTAAAAATATTTTATTTATTTATTTATTTGAGAGAGAGAGAAAGAATTGGTGTGCAGGGCCTCCAGCCGCTGCAAACACAAACTCCAGGCGCATGTGCTACCTTGTGCATCTGGCTTACATGGGTCCTGGGGAATTGAACCTGGGTCCTTTGGCTTTGCAAACAAATACCTTAACTGTTAACCCACCTCTCAAGACCCCCCCCCCAATGGGTTTGAAGGTTTTTCTGTATTTTTCATGAGCCACAAGAAGGGGGTAACATACAGTGTCAGTGAAATCTTTAGTGATTTATGATCTAAGTGGGAGATACATTCAGCATAGCTTTCTTTAACAGTCATTTGATGGGCTGGTGCATAAGTCAGTGATGGAGCACTTGCCTAGCACATATGAGGAAGCCCTGAGTGCAGTCTAGCACCACCAAGAAAGAAGGGAGGGAGGGAGGGAGGGCACTGTGTTATTTGAGCCATTGACTTGTTTTTATAGTACATGTAGTAATGCATGTACTAAGAGTTGAGTCAAATTTTGGCTACAAACTGATTTTATAAATAATGGTTTGAAATATTTTTGACTCATAGCCTGAGTCAAGAATAGGCTTAATTGTTCATAGAGTATTAAGAAGTTATTTTGGGATATTTTAAAATCATTCTTTATGTTGAAAGATACTTTTTCTTTCTGAAAATTCAAGGCTGTATGAGAAATTCTGCATTTGTCACAAGTGATGACTGTAAGAAGTCCTGTACACTGAATCATACACTTTCAGTAACAGTCTCTTAAAAACCTTTAATATAACCACGCCACTTTCATAAGACTCTTAGGATAGAATGAAATAGATCATACTTCCTTTGTTCAGACAGGGAGGCCACTTTTTCTGATTTTAAAATAATTTTAATATATAATTTTAATTGCAGCAATATGTGGTCAGTGTGGAAGTCATGGTTTTATCATTCCAAAATATGCTGAACATAGTAGATATATTAGACATTATTAGACATTATAATACAGAGAGACTAGTAGAGGGGAAAGGCCAAAGCACAAAGCATAAATTGCGCCATATTCCCACCTTCAAAATGATAGCTCTGTTTTGTTGTTTTCTAACACATACAATTTTTAATAAAAATGGAATTGCTCCAAATATTCTACTTAGTAGTTTTTTGTCATACTGTTTGAAAAAATAACAAAAAGATTAAATATGCTTCATTTAAAAGTCTAAAGTTTAGCATCCTTTTAAAATGTCATTTGTAAGCTGGTGTTAGGGCACATGCCCTTAATCCCAGCACTCAGGAGGCAGAGGTAGGAGGATCACCCCATGTGTTTGAGGCCACCCTGGGACTCCATAGTGAGTTCCAGGTCAGCCTGGGCTACAGTGAGACCCTACACCAAAAACAAACAAAAAGAGCATGCACCATAAAATGTCATTTGTAGAAGCTGAGGATGTAGCTCAATTGGTAAAGTGCTTGCCTAGAATTCATAAAGCATGGATTAAATCCCCAACACCCTCCAGCTACACAGCAAACAAATTCCAGATGCATACATCTCTTTGTGCATATGACTTCACATGAGTGCTGCGGAACAGAACCCGGGGCTTTAGGCTTTGCAGCCAAGCACCTTAACCACTGAGCCATCTCTCCAGCCCCTAACACTTTCTGTAAATACTGCCCTGTATCTAAAACTTTTCTAGTCTATACTATGTTTTCATTTTATAGGAGAGAATTTTGAAGCACTGAGAAGATACACAGCTAGAGTAGCAGGTGTAAAACATCCAACCCAGGCTGTGTAAGGTTCTGATCTCAGTTGCTCTGCTTTTCTGCCATCATAGCTTTTTCTGGTAACTGTGGTAAATTTAGAATAATCCTAGCGACTAGTCAACCTAGCTAGTGTTGTCAAATTATTTGTTGCAATACACTTAATAGAATTCAGTTTCTCCGCTGCAAGCATGTGAACACCGAGAGTGAGAGGTAATTTATTACTCTTCCCACCTCCAGCATCCCATGCTGATTTGCTCTGCGGACCCCCCTCCCCCATGCTATTGTGTATGTTAGCTACCACCAGTTTCCCTGGGTTGCCAGGGGGAAGGGGCAATGAGGGCGCACCGGGAGACTTGTTACCCTGCTCTGCTGTGCGACAGGGTGGGTCTCTGTGCCCTGCTCTGTGGTGCGGTTGGGGGAAACAGCAAGGAGCTGTGTAATCTGCTGGATGCGGACCAGGGCGCTCCCCATTCGGGTCGGGAGTCTGCTGATTGGCTGGGCGCAGGCGCACGTGACTGACATGTGGCTGTATTGGCGCAGCCTGCCGGGGTGTCACTGGAGACAGAATGGAGGTGCTGCCGGGCTCGGAAATGGGGTAGGTGCTGGAGCAGCGATGGCCAGGCTTGCTGCAGCGGGAATGGGAGGAGGTGATTTTTCCCAAGGACTGTTTCAAACCTGTGGCCTTTCCTTGGCACGGGGTCCACTGCACATGACAAGCCAAGGAATCAGGGGCGTCGTCCCCCTGCCTCCCCCACCCCCCACTGCAGCGCTGGAGATGGATTTCCTGTGCTTGATCCAGGTTTTTTGACATTAGAGGAAGAAAGGGGGAGGGGCAAAAGTGTTAAGGGTAGAGTGGGGAGAAAGCTGCTTGTGAAGCTAGAAGGGTTTTTTTTTTTGTTTTGTTTTTATAATGCTGTTGACAGTGGAGTGGAATAACAGTATCTAAGGAAACGGGTAGCGGACAACAAAGAATGGAGCATATTCATGGCGAGGAGCAAAGCTCTAGCCCACTGGAAGGTCCTTTTTCTCTCTGGTCACAAGGACATAGGCAGTAGTAGCCAAGAGAGGGCTTACAAAGCTGCTCCTGATGGCCGATGGGGAGTCTAGTGGAAAGGAGCAAGAGGCGCAGGTACTACAGAAACCCTGTGATCTTTTGGTTGACGGTGAAATACTGGTCACTGGTAATGTGTCTGCCTTTGTACAACATCCAAGCGAACTCCCTGAGAAGAGGGTGGCACAGAGATGCCAGTGTCTTTGTTAGTCAAAAATGCAGTGGTGGTGGCTTTTTGCTGATGACTGCAGCAGTGCTTTGCTCTGGTGCTAGGCTGAAAAGACAGCTGCAGGGGCATGAGAACCCTTGCAGCAAATGCTAGAGGCAGAGTCCATTTACGAGAAGCCACAGCATATAATTGCAGCCTTCGAAGAAAAAAAATACACTTTGGTTTTTTAAATTGGGAAAACTGTCAGACTGAATGTTTTAATGGTGGAATGCATCAGATACTGATTTTATACCACAAAAGACATGCTCAGATTATTTGATTTAATGTGAGTCCTATAGGAAATGTTAATAAATTATGTATGTAACTAAATCTTTTCCTTTGTTAGTGTAGCTTTTATTCCATTTATTAAGTCATTCGAGAGCAAATCACTTTAAGATGTAAATTACTGCATGAAAAATCAGAGTAATGGGTCTGATATTTATTAATTTCCTGTTTGTATTTTGTCACTTTTAAATGTCATTCAGCCGGGCGTGGTGGCGCATGCCTTTAATCCCAGCACTCGAGAAGCAGAGGTAGGAGTATTGCTGAGAGTTCGAAGCCACCCTGAGACTACATAGTGAATTCCAGGTCAGCCTAAGCTAGAGTGAGACCCTAACTTGAAAAAACAAAAACAGTAAATGTCATTGAATAAATTCTACAGACAATTATTTTAAAGTACCATGACTTTAAGATATATTTCTGTTTATTGAATATTTATAAGACACACTGTTAATATAAAATATTTTTCATTGCTTTTATTTTTACCTTAACTATCTGAAAAATGTACATCTTCAGGCTTAGGACAGTTTTAAATGCCTTGCTTTTATGAATATGCATGGTGGTCTGTCAGCCACACCTCCTCAGTCCTTGAATAGCCAGGTTTTTAACTCACTATGTAGCCCAGGATGGATTCAAACTTAGAATCCTCCTGCCTTAGCTCCCAACTGCTGGAATTACCATCCAGTGCCCCTTACTCCTGGCTTAATTTTATTCTTTAAATATTTTTAAGAAGGGTCTCTCTCTAGACTAGGCTGACCTAGAACTCACTCTGTAACTCAGGCTGACATCAAACTCAATGGTGATCCTCTTATCTCATATTCCCTAATGCTGAGTTAAAAGCATGTGTCGGGCTGGAGAGATGGCTTAGCGGTTAAGTGCTTGCCTGTGAAGCCTAAGGACCCCGGTTCGAGGCTCGGTTCCCCAGGTCCCACGTTAGCCAGATGCACAAGGGGGCGCACACATCTGGAGTTCATTTGCAGAGGCTGGAAGCCCTGGCGCGCCCATTCTCTCTCTCTCTCTATCTGTCTTTCTCTCTGTGTCTGTCTCTCTCAAATAAATAAATAAATAAATTTAAAAAAAAAATAAAAAAAAATAAAGCATGTGTCACCACATAGGCTATTCCTTAATTTTTTTATGCTTTAAAAATTCTGTGGTCGGGGGCTGGAGAGATGGCTTAGCGGTTAAGCGCTTGCCTGTGAAGCCTAAGGACCCCGGTTCGAGGCTTGGTTCCCCAGGTCCCACGTTAGCCAGATGCACAAGGGGGCGCACGCGTCTGGAGTTCGTTTGCAGAGGCTGGAAGCCCTGGCACGCCCATTCTCTCTCTCTCCCTCTATCTGTCTTTCTCTCTATGTCTGTCGCTCTCAAATAAATAAATAAAAAATAAACAAAAAAAAAAATTCTATGGCCGGGCATGGTAGTGCACACCTTTAATCACAGAACTCAGTAGGCAGAGGTTTCACTGAGTTCAAGGCCACCCTGATACTACATAGTGAATTCTAGGTCATCCTGGGCTAGAAGAGACCCTTCCTTGAAAAACAAAAAAAATCCATGATTGTGGATGTCAAGGTTAATGATACTTAGGATAGCTTTCAAGTCTGCAACTGTACCTAGCATTAAAGATGTCATGTTGAAATTTAGTCACATATTGTTCAGTCCTTTGACTCTAACGTAGTGTAGTTCTTAAGAATTTATAAATTCTTATTTCATATGAATTCTCTCAGTGTATCATTATTTTCATTTCACATGTTTGCAGTATTTGTAATGAGATATGTTGGGATTTTATCCAAGCTTACCTATTATATAAGAATGTAAAGTTTTTGTAAGAAATTGTTATCTAATGTCTCAATATATAACATGCAAAACAATATGTAGCAGAAATGATTTGAAAACAATAAGTCACTGATATATATCATCCAAGTGAACAAGAAATTCCATGCTTATGTGTTTTTAACTACAATATAAGAAGGCTTTATAAGCACTTAGGAGGCTGAGGTGGGAAGATAGCCAAGATTTTGAGGCCAGCCTAGTCTGCAGAGTGAGTTCCAGGTCAGAACTCAGGGTGCTCTTACTACCTCTGCCTCCCTAGTGCTGGGATTAAAGGCATGTGCCACCACACCTGGCTAGTTTTAGGATCTTTAAAGGTTTCTATACTGAAATATCTTCTAATATACAGGAAAGTGGTAGTGCTTTTGAAGCACTTTGCCTTCTCATAAAATCTACTTGAAATCACAGGTAGTTTAAAAAGTAAGTTACTTTTTTTTGGGCGGGGGAGTTATGAGGTAGGGTCTCATTCTAGCCCAAGGTGACCTGGAATTCACTAGGTATGTAGTCTCAGGGTGGTCTCGAACTCACAGTGGTCCACCTACCTCTGCCTCCCAAGTGCTGGGATTAAAGGCATGCACCACCACGCCTGGCTACATACATTACTTTGGAAGTACTAAACATCTTGAATGTACCATGAGAAGATTAAACAAAATGATTTCTAACTCTTTTAGTTCTAACAGTCAAGTCTGTTCTGTTTTGTTTTGTGTGAGGTAGGGTGATAGTGTATCCCAAGCTGACCTGGAATTCACTGTGTACTCTGAGGCTGGCCTCGAATTCACAGTGATCCTCCTGATCTTCTATTTCTACCTCCTGAATGCTGGGATTAAAGGCCTGTGCCACCACACCTGGCTGTTTTGTTTTTTGTTTTGTTTTTTTTTTTCCTTTCCTTAAATCTTTGCAGTAAAAACTTTTACAAAGATTTATCAGTTCTTGTTTTGGTATGGGTAATACAAGGAAAGCGCTCGCGCATGCGCACACGTTTGCTCACTCTTTCTTCATAGACACACACACACCTTCACATGTGTGGTGTGTTTTGTTTTTACAGTGCTAGACATTTGGACCCCTCAGATGTGTTCATGCTACACAAGCCTCTACCACTGAGCCATACCATCTAGCCACAAATGTATGTTTTTTTATTTTTCGAGGTGAGATCTTGCTCTAGCCCAGGCTGACCTGGAATTCATTGTGTAGTCTCAGGATGGCCTCAAACTTGTTGCAGTCCTCCTCCCTCTGCTCCCAAATGCTGGGATTCATTTTTGTGAACTACTTAGCATCATTATTTTAAAGATCATAAGGCTTGAAGAGATAAAATAACACAAAATTTTCCATTGTAACTGTTTTGAAGTGTATAATCTTGTGATGTTAAGTACGCTTATATTTGTTGTAGTCAGCTTCATGTTTCTGGGATGAACTTTCAAACCAGGTACAGTTTATGGGAGGAGTAGGATTTATAGAAGCTTATAGATCCAGAAGAAATGCATAATGACAGAAGACAGAAGAAGCTGGCCCCCTCTTACAGCTGCACACAGAGAAATGCAACCACCACCCACTACAAGCAAGCACACTCTATGAACCCTCGCTCTGACAGCTCTCTGCATACCTTAGGCTGGAATTCTAGATCTGCCCCTCAAACACACTTTAGGGCTGGACTCTAGGATCTACCCATAGTGACACTTCCTCTAGCCAAGTTACAAACTTGGGTAAAACTCATGAATCTATTGGGGGTCATCCATTCAAACTACCACAACATACAACTACCGTACATCTTCTGGTCTTTTTCGTTTTCCCCTATTGAAACTCAGAGAACACTTGTTTTCCTCTCCCTGACACCTACCACTGCACTTCATGTCTATGGATTTGACTAGGAACTTCATGTGATTGCCTTATTTCACAGAGCATAAAAGTTACCACATGTATATAAATTTCCTTTTTTTAAAAATTTTGTTTTTTGCTTTTTTGTTTTATTGAGGTAGGTTCTCAGTCTAGCCCAGGCTGACCTAGAACTCACTATGTAGTCTCAGATTGGCCTTGAACTCACAGCGATCCTCAGTGCTTTCATGTACAAAAGGCAAACACTCTACTAACTAAATTATATCTATAATCCACTTAATGGCTTGAAAAAACACAAATTTATTATTGCAAATTTGTGGAGGTCAGAAGTTCAAAATAGTTTTTATTGGACCAAGGTGAAGGTATCAGTAACACTTCATTTCTTCTAAAGACTGTAGGAAAGAACCTATTTCCTGGCTTTGTGCCATCATTGCATCAGCATGGGGGAAGTAGAGAGAGGTAAATGGTGAATGCTCAACTAACTTCTTCTTAAAATGTTCAGGAACCCAGTACATGGGATGGTGTCACCCATGGTGAGGGTGAACCCTCCTACCTCATCTAGAAATTTCCTCACAGTCATAAACAAAGATTTTTTCCTGTGTGATTCCTGTCAAGTTGAAAAGCAGATGAACATCACACCTAGTATAAAATAATACAGGGCTGGAGAGGTGGCTTACCAGTTCAGGCATTTGCCTGCGAAGCCAAAGGATCACAGTTCAATTCTCCAGGACCCATGTAAGCCAGATGTACAAGAGGGAGCATGCATATGGTGTTCGTTTGCAGTGGCTGGAGGTCCTGGCATGCCCATTTCCCCCTCCCCTTGCCTCTCTCTCTCTCTCAAATAAATAAATAAAACTTAAAAAAATAAAAAAGATAACACAATTGTACGTTTGGGAAATTAGGTCATGGACATCTGTGTTGGGACCAATATTCTGTTTACAACTTAAGCAAACAGTTCATTTGTTTAGGCTGAAGTATTTTAATAACTATACTTTTGTGACTGAGTTTTACTAGGGAAGAACTGAGTTCTAAATTTTATTTTCCACATTTAAAGTATATATGACAGTCACTTAAGATGATAAACAAATATTTGTTGAAAGGCATTGAAATATGTAACCTAAAATGTATTTTAGATTATTGGTTTTGTTAACACTTAAATTTATGTCCGTGTATGAGCTACTTCTGAAATAGTCTATAATAGAATCGGAACCATACTAAAGCAGCACGTAAATCTTCCCTTTGTCCCTTGTAAACTTGCCATAACACTGTTTCTGTGGCACTCTGCTTAAACCCCAGCCTGCTTATGCCATCTGTTTACCTAGCCATGGTGCTCTTCCACTTCATACCAATGCCTTTGCCTTTCCCTGATTGCCTCAATGCTGGACTTTAGCCATACTAGGCAGTCAGGTGGCCCCTACATGTAGGCCACTTGTTTCTCAACCTCTGGCCCTGGATCATGGTGTTCATTTCCTAAAACGCTGTCCTCGCACATTGATGTTGGTCGCAGTCGTGCTCTCTGAAGCCTCATCTGCATGTGTGTGCACAGTGGACATGGTGGTACATGCCTGTAATCCTAGCACGTGGGAAGAGTATGTTGCCTCTTTTTTCGTTTGCTGTGTGTAGTATGTGCACTTGAAGGATGTGTGCATATGTGAGGTAGATGTTGGGGGTCTTCATCAGTCACTCATTTATTTATATACTTTGGTTTTTTAAAAGGCATATTTATTTAATTATTTATTAGAGAGAGAGAGAAAGAATGGGTATGCCAGGGCCTCTAGCTGCTGCAAATAAACTCCAGATGTGTGTGGCCCCTTGTGCATCTGCCTTACATGGGTCCTGGGGAATCAAACCTGGGTCCTTTGGCTTTGCAGGTAAGCGCTTTAACTGCTAAGCCATTTCTCCAGCCCTCCCCCCCCCCCTTTTAAGGTAGATTTTCACTCTAGCCCAGGCTGACCTGGAATTCACTATGTAGTCACAGCATGGCCTCAAACTCACAGGGATCTTCTGACCTCTGTCTCCTGAGTGCTGGGATTAAAGGTGTGTGCCAACATACCCAGCTTTCATTTATTGATAGAGGATCTCTCACTAAACTCAGCTGCAGATTTAGCTAGTCTAGCCAGCCAGCTTGTCCCAAGGAGCCACCTGTCTCCACCTCGTGAACACTGATTAAAAATGCACATCACAGCACTTACGTGGGCGATGAGGACCCAAACTCAGACCCTCACAGTTGCATGGCAAGCACTACCAAATAAGCCATTGCTCCAGCCCTTTGCCTAGTTTTGGTAACTGTTGGCATTTATTGGCTTGCAGCAGCCTCACTTAACTCTGCTTCTGTTGTTATGTAGCATTCTCATTGTGTATCTTTGTGTCTGTTTATTAACACAGGCTTCTTGAGTGGTCACCAGTCTGCACTTGGGGCCCACTGTCATACACTGTACCTTACTCTAGGACTTGGGGCCCACTCTCATACACTGTGACCTTACTCTAGGACTCGGGGCCCACTCTCATACACTGTGACCTTACTCTAGGACTCGGGACCCACTCTCATACACCGTACCTTACTCTAGGACTCGGGGCCCACTCTCGTACACTGTGACCTTACTCTAGGACTCGGGACCCACTCTCATACACTGTACCTTACTCTAGGACTCGGGGCCCACTCTCATACACTGTGACCTTACTCTAGGACTCGGGGCCCACTCTCATACACTGTGACCTTACTCTAGGACTCGGGGCCCACTCTCATACACTGTGACCTTGCTCTAGGACTTTAGGAGAGCCTGACTCCAAAAATGGTCACATTTACAGATTCCTGTGATTAGAACATACCTTTTGGGAGGACACAATTCAACACCTCACACCCCTTCCCCCCTTATAATACTGCTGTGGTACCTTGTAGAGGAAAAATTTCAAAGTATTTATTGTTTAAATTATACAGCCATAGAGAGGAATCCATTATTTTATTCCTTTTGTTTGTTTGTTTGTTTATTTGTTTTGTTTTTTTGAGGTAGTCTAAGCTGACCTGGAATTCACTATGTAGTCTCAGGGTGGCCTCGTACTCACGGCAATCCTCCTACCTCTGCCTCCTGAGTACTGGTATTAAAAGCGTGTGCCACCATGCCTGGCTCATTATCTTATGCTTTTAATGGAAAAGTCATCTCACATTTTATCTGAATGTGTGTTCTCTGTTTTGCTCTCTGGTTCATAGTGCATTTTTTCTGTTCATTCTCACATATTTGTCTTTTATGTGACTCACACTGAAAGCTTATGTATTGGATACCAGACTTGCTTAAAGATGTTTATGCCCTAACTGGGGAGATCAAGTATCTCAGAGTAAAAATAAGAATAATTAGGCCAAGTTGTAGATGGTATCTACAGTTTCTTTGGGAGATGTCAGGAAACTTTGTGTAAGGCAACTGGTCTGCACCTTAAAGAATCAAGGATATGTTATAATAAAGCAAGGGAAAAAATAATGTTGCATTCAAAAGAATAACTAATAAAATACAGAGCCATGAAATAATATGCAGAAATTAGTGAACAAAGGCTTAAGATCTATATTGCAAGCTAATAGAAGATGAAATTGGAAGGTAAACTGTTACCAGGTTATGAAAATAGATTGTGAAAGCCGGGCAGAAGACGGAGTATTATTTGGTCTTTAAGAACATGAGCTGTCAGGCTTTGCAAGCAAGCACCTTTAGCTGCTGGACCATCTCCAACCCAGCAGATAGATAAAATTTAAAAATGAGGGACTGGAGCACCTTAGCTTAACTTAGTGGTTAAGGCGTTTGCCTGCAAAGCCAAAGGACCCAAGTTCAATTCTACAGGTCCCACATAAGCCAGATGCACATGGTGACACATGTGTCTGGAGTTCATTTGCAGTGGCTAGAGGCCGTGGCTCGCCCATTCTCACTCACCTTCTCTCTCTCCCTCTGTCTGTCTCAAATAAATAAATAAAAATAAATGTCTTTTTAAAAATAAAAAAATAGGGGCTGGAGAGATGATTTAGTGGTTAAAATGCTTGCTTGCAAAGCCAAAGGACCCAGGTTTGATTCCCCAGATGCATAAGGTGGTACATATGTCTGGAGTTAGTTTACAGTGGCTAGAGGCCCTGGCATGCCCATTCTCTTTCTCTATTTGCCTTTCTCTCTCTTTCTCTTCCTCCTTCCCTCCCTCCCTCTCTCTTAAATAATTTTTTTTTAATTTCAAAAATAGAAATTTAAAAAGTAGAACATGAGCACTAGCTACAAACATGGGTTTGAACCTTGACTTAGCCTTTTGATCTGTGTTCTGAGGAAAGTTATATGCCATTTTGGAGTCCCATTAGCCACCTTTGAGGTAGTTCTAAGAATAAAATAGGATAATATATGTAATACATTTATAGAAAAATGGCATATTGGAATTATCAAACAAATGATATACTTTCTGGATTTCACATACCAAATACATAAGAATAAGGGCATGTGTGGAGAATTTAAATAATATATCATAGTCAGTAAACCAGATGTAGAATTTTTTTATATACTTTAAAAATTCAGGTGAAAATTAGTAATGATTTTTACTACCAGATAAACCTTAAAAATAATTTTCTTTTAAACAGCCGGGTGTGGTGGCACACATTTTTAATCTCAGCACTTGGGAGGCAGAGGTAGAAGGATCACCGTGAGTTCAAGGCTGCCCTGAGACTACATAGTGAATTCCAGGTCAGCCTGGGATAGAGTGAGACCCTATCTCAAAAAATTTTTTTAATTAAACTTATTTATTGATGATTTTTAAGATAGGTAATTTATTTTACTTATTGACACTTTTGGTCATATATACCTCTCATTACCTTCTTTTCTTTATCCTTTCCCCACTGAACCCCTTCTTTCCAACTAGTCCCATTTTATTGTGAATTTTTTTTCATGGCCCACTGAGTTTACTTAGGGTTGCTTGAATGAGATTGGATGGGGGTGTGTTTCTTTGAGCATGGACAACCTAACCAGTGGCTACACCACTGAAGAAAAGGTGCTTCCCAGTGACTGGCAATAACCCCTAAGGGAGCCCTGGGGAAGTCAAGCTCCTTCGTCATCAATGACAGAGAATTAATGATTCTGTTTATTCAGGTAACAGTGGCCATTGTTTGCCCATGAATGTACTAGTCATGTCATATGAAAGACAGCATTCTGCAGCACTCTTCTCCATCCACTACCTCTTACATGTATTCCAGACCCTTTTCTGCAGTATTCCCTGAGCCTTGGCAAGAGTGTCCCATTTAGTGCCAAGCACTCAGCAATTGTTTAGTCTCAGGACTTAGATGAGTTTTCAGGCTCCCTAGTAGTCCCTGCCTGCTGTAGAAAGAAGCTTCTCTGACCAAAACTAAGCAGCACCAGTCTATGGGCATGAACATAAATATTTAGAGGGAAGTTTAATGGACACATCTTCATTTAGCCAGACCACAGTAGTAGTTTTCCTCCTAGGGCCTATGGCCTCCCCAACCACATGCTTTTTTTATTGTTGTTGTTGTTTGGGTTTCTTTGTTGTTGTTGTTTTTTGTTTTACAAGGTAAGGTCTCATCCTAGCCCAGGCCGGCCTGGGATTCACTGTGTAGTCTCAGGATGTCCTCGAACTCCTGGCGATGTTCCTACCTCTACCTCCCAAGCGCTGGGATTTAAAGGTGTGCACCACCATGGCCGGGTAGCGACAGCCTTTGATGAGGTTTTCAGTACCAGGCAAGTGTTCCCTCCCATAGAGTGGGTCTCAGAGCCAGTCATAAAGCAGATGTTTATTCCTATAACAGTATTGCTACTGTTGTGCCAATGAGCACATCTTACCTAACTGACCTGTTATGTAGCACAGAGTCCACCACTGGGTAAGGCTGTGGATGTGTGGGTGTTGTTTTCTTGCCAGCAGCTCACGTAGCATCCTCTAGTACTATAACTAGCCAGTAGGGAGGAAGCTTCCAGCTCAATTCCACATGGGTTTCTCTGTGTCTTGTAATAGGGTCTTATGATCTAGTTCTAGTGGGCAGCCAAGATTAGTGGAAAAACCTTGCCTTTTTTAACTTATTAACAATTTTCATATGTTTACATAATGTGTTTTAAATTTTTTAAAATTTATTTGCAAGCAGAGAAAGAAAGAGAGAGAGAGAATGAACACACCAGGGCCTCTAGCTGCTGCAATTGAACTCCATATACATGCATCACATTGTGCCTCTGGCTTTGTGTGGGTACTGAGGTGTTGAACCCAGCACTTTCCAGCTCTATGACAGCCAGCCAGGAGGGTTCTTAGCTTAGCTCCAGTTTGATTTTTCCATATCTTGCAACCAAAGCATGTGGTATCTTTAGTATATAGGATCTTGAAATCTAGTTCTGGTAGGCAACAAAGAGAAACCTGTATTGTTCTGGGGGCCTCCCTGACCAACATCTCACTTGGATATATCCCACCCCTGGCACTTGGATTTTTCTTTAATAATCTATGGCTTTTAGGAGCAGCATCTACCCATGCTTGTTACTTCAGTTCTAACTTTATTTATTAGAGAGAATGTGTTAGTATGGGCACACCAAGGTTTCCTGCCACTGAAAACAAACTCCAGACGCATGTGCCACTTTGTTGATCTGGCTTTATGTGGGAACTGGGAATTGAACTCAAGCCATCAGGCTTTGTAAGCAAGTACCTTTAATCACTGAGCCATCTCTCCAGACTGCTAACATTTTTTCTAATGATATTCTTAATTTGCTAACAAAAAGGTAGGTTAAAAAATTCATATCTTTCATTTTGGCTAACCACCTTCCACTCCCCTTTGCACTTACCTTTTTGCCCCTGGTGTTCCACCCTACAGGTTTCATATTGCATGGGCTCTATCCCCTCCCCTTGAGCCTCGCTTCTCCTTCTTCCCACTCTTGTGACCCCTTTCCAGCTTCCTAGCCTCTACTGATTCTCACTCCAACTTACATGCAGATCTAAAGATTCAAAGGTAGGTTCTGCACATGAAAGAGAACATGGGGCATTTGTCTTTCTGGGTCTCGGTTCTCTCACTTACTATATTTCTGTCCAGCTCTGTCCACTTTCCTGGAAATGTGATGTATTTTTTGGTTTGGTGCTAAATAAAACTTCATTGTGTATATGTATATCACATATTCATTATCCATCAGTTGATGGGCATCCAGATTGATTTTTTTTTTTAATAGGTATTGTGAATAGAGCAGCATTCAGCATGAATGAGCCAAGTATCTTCGTAAAGGGTATAGAGTTCTTTAGGGTACATGCCCAGGAATGGTATAACTGAGTCATATGTTAGTTAAATTTTTAGCTATTTGAGAATTCTCCACACTGATTTCCATAATGGCTGTACCAGCTTGCACTCCCACCAACCAGGAACAAGGATTCCTCTTTTTCTATACCCTCACCAGCATTTGACATTTGTTTTCTTTATGATAGCTATTCTGTCTGGGGTGAGATAGAATCTCAAAGTAGGTTTATAACTTGTACTTCCTTGATGTTAAAAGATGTTCATCCTGTTTAAGTATATTTTTATTATTTGTATTTCTTCTTTAGAGAAATCTGTTTAGTTCCATAGCTCATTTTTAAAATATTTTATTTTATTTATGAGAGAGAGAGAGAATGAGCATGCCAGGGCCCTCCAACTGCTGAAAACGACCTCCAGATGCATGCACCTTCTTATGCATCTGGCTTTACATGAGTCCTAGGAATTTGAACCTGTGTTCTCTGGCTTTGCAGGCAAGTGCCTTAACTGCTAAACCATCTCTAAAGCCTTATAGCTCTTTTTTTTTTTTTTTTTTTTTTTTTTTTTTTTGAGGTATAGTCTCACTCTGGAGTCTCAGGGTGGCCTTGAACTCACGGCAATCCTCCTACCTCTGCCTCCCAAGTGCTGGGATTAAAGGCGTGCACCACCACGCCCAGCTCATAGCTCATGTTTGATTGGATCAATTTACTATTTATTTACTTGAATTCTTTGTATATTCTAGATATCAATCCTCTGTCAGATGTATAGTTGGCATAGATTTTTTTCCCCCATTCTGCAGGGCAGCTTTTCAGTCAATTAAATTTCTTTGCTCTATAAACTTTGTAATTTTATGAATTTGATTCTTGGCATTATTTCCTAAGTGACTCTTGTCTTTTTCAGAAAGTCCTTACCTAAGCTTATATCTAGAAGTGTTTTCCCTATTATTTTTTCATCTGACAGTTTCAGTTTCAGGTCTTAAGGTCTTTGATCCATTTGGGGTTGCTTCTTCTGCATGGTAAGAGAGATAAGGATCTAGTTTCATTTGTCTACCTGTAGGGTAGTTAATTTTCCAGCTTCATTTATTAAAGAAGCTATCTTTTCTCCAGTGAATATTTTTGACATTTTTGTCAAAAGTCAGATGGCTGGGGATGGATAGATGTAAATCTTATATTCTATTTCATTGTTTTTCTATGTCAGGTTTTTTTTTTTTTTTTCTTTTTGGTTTCTCAATGTAGGGTCTTGCTCTAGCCCAGGCTGACCTGGAATTCACTATGTAGTCTCAGGGTGGCCTCAAACTCACAGTGATCCTTCTACCTCTGCCTCCTGAGTGCTGGGATTAAAGGTGTGCACCACCATGTCCAGCCTATACCAGTTTTTATTTCCAGTATCAGGCTATTTTTTTTTTTTTTTAACTATGGCTCTGTAATACACCTTGGAATCTAGTATGGTAGTAATACCTGCAACCTTATGGGTTTTTTGTTGTTTTGTCTTTGTCGTTGTTGGGGATTGCTTTGACTATCTGAGGGTTTTTGTGTGTGTGTGCGCTTCCAAATGAAATTTAATATTGTTTTTCTTTGTGTGTCCAGGGGAGGGAGGCATACACATGCCACAGCACCCATGTGAAAGGACAACATAGGGTGCCAGTCATCTTTTTTTTTTTTTAAATTTGAGAGAAAATGGGGGCACCAGGGCCTCTAGCCACTGCAAACAAGCTCCAGATACAACATGGGTACATGTATGTAGCCACTTATAGGATGTAAAAATATAAGTGAGAAGACTGAATATCACCACCTATGAGGCCTTACTAGAAAAGAGAGACACAGAATGGATAAGAATATGCATTAGTTGTTAGAAAAAAAAGTTAAAAGTGGGCTGGAGAGATGGCTTAGCAGTTAAGGCTCTTGCCTGCAAAGCCAAAGGACTAGGTTTGACTCCCCAGGACCCATGTAAGCCAGATGCACAAGGTGGCTCATGCATTTGCACTTTGTTTGCAGCAGCTAGATGCCCTGGCATGTCTGTTCTCCTTTTTTTCCTCTCTCTCAAATAAATAAAAACTTATATGTATATAAAAGAAAAAAAGTTAAAGTGAATGAGGTGCATCCTTCTTGGAATTAAAGCCTTTATTAAAATTAGTATATTGATTTAGAATCTGGCAGTTTAAAAATTTTTGTATTTCTTAAGGTTTTTCTATTTCGTCCTTTTGCATTCATTATTCTTTCCATTTTAAAGTTTTAGTTGTTATTAGGATCTCTAAGATTGTGGTAGATAAAAGTGGCAATAGTAGCCAGGTATGGTAATGCACATCTTTAATCTCAGCACTCAGGAGATAGAGGTATGAGTACTGTTGCAAGTTCAAGGCCAGTCTGAATCTATATAGTGAATTCCAAGTCAGCCTGGGCTATAGCAATACCCTACCTTGAAAAAACAAACAAACAAAAAAAAAAGTGGCAATAGTAGATATCTATCCTCTGTTGGTTAGTGTTAAGAAATATTAAGGAGCCAGGCATAGTAGCTCACACCTGTAATCCCAGGCCTTGTCTGGAATTAGAAGTGTGAAGTAGGAGGATTGCTGTGAGGTTGAGGCTAACCTGGGCTACTGAGACCCTGTTTCAAAAAAAATTTTACATAGAGGGCTAGGAGAGTGATTCAGAAGTACAGTTCTTGTGTAGCATACATCAGGCCCTGGGTTCAGTTCCTAGCATGAGAGGGCAGGGAGAGGAGAAAACAGGAGAAATGGAGAGATGGAACTTTCCCACTTGAAGTACCATAAGAACTGAATCCCAGTGATATAACCTCACATCAGAGAATTCAAATTGGCTCTCTGTAGGCCTTTCACTTATTTAACAAATTAATGTTTGACACTAGCATAACATCCTCTTGGAGGACTGTAGATACCTGTTTAAATGGCTTTAGTTCTAAAACAAAACTGTTTGCATAACTCAAATGCAATGAAGTCTTTTACATTTAAATCTGTCCCTGGGGCTGGGAGTGTTGGAGCATGTGCACAAGGTCCAAGGTCCTTAGCACCTGCATGCACACACTCGCACAAACACACACTTCTGTTCTTTTTCAGCTTTTGCTGTTGTGTAATAAGAATAGATGCATTCCTCATGGCTGTGCTTTTGTTCCCCAGGAGTGTTTGTTTAAAATATTTGAGTTACTACCTTTATCATATACTAAAATTACTTGGGTTTGCTCTCAGATTTTAAAGATTGTGTTCCAGAGATTGATCTTTTCATCTGCTAAAATTACAGCTTTTAAAAAAATCTCTTGCACTGGAGAGATGGCTTAGTGGTTAAGGTGCTTGCCTGCTAAGCCTAAAGGACTGAGGTTCGATTCCCCAGCACCCATGTAAGCCAGATGCATAAGGTGGCACATGGTTCTGGAGTTCATTTGCAGTAGCTAGAGGCCCTGGTGTGCCCATTCTGTTTCTCTTTCTCAAATAAATAAACAAAATCTTTCTGTATTCTTTGAGACAGGGTTTCATGTAGCTTAGGCTAGCCTTAAGCTCACTAAGTAGCTAAGGATGACCTCAAACTTCTGGTCCTCCTACCTCCACTTCCTGCAAGCTGTACTGGAGCTGGAACCCAGGCTTTCTTTTTTTTTTTTTTAATTTTTAATTTATTTATTTGAGAGCGACAGACACAGAGAGAAAGACAGATAGAGGGAGAAAGAGAGAATGGGCGTGCCAGGGCTTCCAGCCTCTGCAAACAAACTCCAGACGCGTGCGCCCCCTTGTGCCTCTGGCTAACGTGGGACCTGGGGAACCAACCCTCAAACCGGGGTCCTTAGGCTTCACAGGCAAGCGCTTAACCGCTAAGCCATCTCTCCAGCCCGGAACCCAGGCTTTGTACCTGCTAGGCAAGCACTCTACCAGCTAAGCTACATCCCCAGCAAAAAAAAAAAACCACTCTGATTTTTAAATAACTTTGGACTTAACAGAAAATGAAGAAAAGTAGTACAGAGAATTAGTTTCCATGTACCCTTCATTTAGCTTCCCTAGGTGTTAACTTCTTACACATCCTTACTGTGATTATCAAAACAAAGAAAATTAACCCATTGGAAGCCAGGTGTGGTAGCACATGCCTATAATACCAGCACTTGAGAGGTTGAGGCAGGAGGGTTACTATGAAGTTAAGGTTGGCCTGACCTACAAAGTGAGTTCAAGGCCAGTGTGGGCCACAGTGTGAGACTGTTTTGAAGGAAGGGAAGGAGGGAGAAAGGGAAAGGGAGAGAAGACAAAGAGGAAATTAACTGGGCTGGAGGGATAATTTAGTGGTTAAGGCATTTGCCTGCAAAGGCAAAGGACCTTGGTTCGATTCCCCAGAACCCACGTTAGCCAGATGCACAAGGGGACACGCGTCTGAAGTTCGATTGCAGTGGCTGGAGACCCTTCCGCGCCCATTCTCTCTCTCTCCCCCTCTTTCTCTGTCAAATAAATAAATAATTTTTTAAAAAAGAGGAAATTAACTGATTGATATTGTATATCAATTACCATTTTAATTACAAAGACTTTGTGCCATATTTTAACACATGGTGGATCTGTTATTTTCCTATTTTTGCTAGTCTAGTTTTTGTGTCTAGCTGCAAGAAACAAAAACTAAAATAACTTTATGTACTATTTTTATTAGGATTTTAAAATTTATAAATTAGGGATTCTTCATGTCGTATATCTATAATATACAAATATGTCTTTTTATTTGTTGAAATCAACTTTTCTGCTTTTCAGAAACACCTTGTTTTATGTATATATTATATATACATGGGATTTTCCCCCTTCTATTTCATCTTCTGTCTAGCTTCTGTTTATGCATGTAAAGGAAATATGTCTGTTTTGTACTAAAGTATATTAGTAACTTACTGTAGTAATATTTAGTTAGTTCTTTCAAATATTCCAGGTGTGTGATTATTTCATGTGCTTGCTTTCCAAGTTCATTCTTTAGTTTAATTGTGTTAACTAATGATGTTAGTCATAGAATGGCAACAAGTCAGGCCCTTCCCTAACTGGGACTAGATCTCCTGCTGCCATGTAAGTATACTGCTTTGGGGGGCTGGTATACATTATGTTAAGGAAGTCTGGCTGTTTGGGAGCTGTTGGTTTGGTGCTAGGGATTGATTGAACCCAGGGCCTCACAGATGCTAAGTAAGCGTGTACTCTACCATGGAGCTATACCTCTAGTCCAGAAGTTTTCTTTTTTAAATCATTATTTTCAATATGAATGGCTATTAGATTTGTAAAATCATCTTCAACATGGTTATGGATTTTTTTTATTTTTTTATTTTTTTTTTTGGCTTTTTGAGGTAGGGTCTCGCTCTAGCCCAGGCTGACTTGGAATTCACTCTGTAGTCTCAAGGTGGCCTTGAACTCATAGTGATCCTCCTATGTCTGCCTCCCGAGTGCTGGGATTAAAGGCATCCACCACCACGCCTGGCTGGTTATGGATTTTTTTATCTGAAGATCTATTAATACATCAAGTGATATAACCAATTTTCCAATATTTACAGTTTTTCATTCTGAATCTGTTTTTTGAGACAAGGTCTCTCTACATAGCCCTGGCTAGCCTGAAACTTGGGATACAGACAGTGCTGGCCTCTAACTTGAAGCCATCCTCCCATCCTCCTGTTTGTTCCTATCAAAGCTAGGATTCCAGGTGTATATCACTTTGCCTGGCTTCATTGTAAAGAGTGCTAACAGACACATCTTTGATGTTTTTTCACTAAGACAATAAAAACAGTTCTGATTTAAAATTAAAAAAAAAACAATAATCCAAACTTAAAATAGTAGTAATGAATCCTCCATATTTGATTATACTTGAGTATCTTTTGCATATCTGAAGCCTTTCTGCTCTTTGCCTCCTTTTTTCCCTCATTGAACCTGGAGATCCCCATTTTTTAGCTAGACTGGCTGACCAGCAAACCCCAGCAGTCCTCCAGTCTCTGCTTCTGTCAGCACTACGGTTACAGGTACACATGGTCCCACTCTACTTTTCTGGTGGCGCTTGGATCAAACATAAGTCTTCTTGGTTGTGCAACAAGTGCTGTAACCCAGAGCCATTTTCTCGGTCCCCCTTTCTTACAGTCTTACAAGTTTATCAATAAGCATTCGTACCGAAGTCTAGGTAGTCTCATTTTGCTGTCTTTTACTCTGTCCCACACTTAATGCAATAGGGAATCTTAAGTGAACATCTCACTTACTGGTATATAACTTTGATGTTTGTATGCTGTCAGTAAAGTTAAAGATTCAAAGAATCTTTAAGACATGACACTATAATGTGATCATGCTAGTTTCTTTTGTTTGTTTACTTGTTTGTGATGCCAGGCATTGAATCCAGTCCCTTTGTACTCTTGTCACTGAGTTACACCCCCAATTAAAGGAAACATTGTTGAGTGATTTACAGTTAAGATATATTTGGGGGTCTGGGAACATGACTGAGCAGTGAAAGGCACTTGCTTGCTAAAGGCACTTGCTTGCTAAGAGTGCTGGCCTTGTTTCAATTCCTTAACCACCCTCCATAAAGCCAGATGTAAAAAGTGTCCCAAGCATTTGGCATTTGTTTGCAATGGCAAGAGAACCTGGTGCACCCACAAATACATATTTTACTATATATTTGATATGAATTTCCTATGATTACCTAAAAGGCATTTCAAAGTAAATTCATGATTTCACAAGATTACATAAAGCAAATTTTAATTGGGAAGAAGAGATGGCTACAACCTAAAAGGCTTACAATAAGGTAAGGAATTTCTCCATGAAACACCGGATTTTCCCATAAAATTAGAAGAAACACCCTGCTTCAGGAGCAGGAGGACTTTAGTAAGTAGGATTCTGGAGAAGAGCAGAGAACAGAGATTTAATTGTCCATCTGAAGAATTAATTTTTTTATCTCTAATGAGCAGTTTTCATGGTTCTGCCCACCTTGTCTGTCTTTCTCTCTGTGTGATTATGTAAAGTTACAACCTCTCTGTCTCAACATACCTCTATACATTTTGTTCTCTGGTTACTACTTTTTCTTATTTTACTATTTTAGTGTGAATATTACCTATAATTGTATTTGAAATTAAGAATCTTAAGGCCTAATGATTAGAGTTCATTCAGATCACATGTTATATGATATTCAGTGTGCTGTATATTTATAACACAAAATAGATCAGTCCTGAGTTCCTTCTTCATGTTTAAGGTGTTTCCTTTCCTCAAGAGATTGGTTTACTTGTCTTGTGTCCTTTGGTATAGGGGAGGAAGGTTTAACCAGAAGTTCAGTTACATGTACATTTTTACTATATAGCATATTTGCTTACACTTTTATTTTTCAACCTACATTTTGTTACTTAATCTTAACAGTTTTTCTATAAGTTAGAGCAGGTAGTGGATGCCATTTACAAATAGTGAGTGAATTAAAATGAAGGAGTAAAAGTTACCTGATGACCAAATCTGAAATTAAGACATGTGTCTCCAAGTGAAAGTTCTCATTCTTTCTAACCATCCAGCCTTTTGTAGGGGATCCCCAGCCTCAGATCCCTCCTTCCTTTTCAGGTATCATTGAGTCACACCCAGTTTATCAGTGACTGTGGCCTTGTAGAACTGACTAGATCCAAACCCCTTGATCTGTTGCTAGGGTTTTCCAGTTGACACAACTTTGTCATTGTCAAGACTAACCCATGCTAACAGCATGTCAAAACCTTTTAATGTATATATAACATGTGCATTTTAATCTAATAAGTATTTAGAATTGTTCTTAATTCTATTTATTCCAAAGTAAATTAATAATATTAAATGAAAGAGAATCTGGCTTCCTTGACTTTCTTGACTAATCCTTATATACATCCTAACATTCTAAATTTGTCATGCCAAGGATTTCTTATTACCCGGCTGTTTTCTCTGCCTTATCTTGTCACCCCTCTTCTTTCACAATCATGTTATTAACTTCCAGCATCTGCTTCACTTCTCTTTGACAGTCTTTAGTTCTATGGCCATCCATTTTCTTTTCTTTTCTTTTTTCTTGCCCATCTATTTTCTTTAAGTATCTGTTAGCCTCAGTTTGAATGCAGTTTGTCCTAAGACCACTTGGGCTATTCACCCTATCAATATTTAAAGTCTCCTTTGTGACCATTTTGAAAATGACTACTGTTTCATAAAATCTTAGCTCTTCAGAACTACTTCATCATGGATGATGTTTAGTGTGAGCCTGTCATTAACTGAAAGTAAGACAATGAGCTATATAATCTCATTAATCCATTTAGGCTCCCTAAAACTTATAATGATGTCCAAATCCATAAAGTAACATTACTAATATCAGTTTCTTATCAATGATTACATTTCCTAAAGTTTTACATGTAATACTGGTTAAAACATCTCTAAACCCTTGGGGGGAAAAAAAAACTTACATCATAGAAGTCTTACCCACTGATGGAAAGGCAAATGTATTCAAACACTACTGAGGTTCTGTCTTCTATTTTAATCCTGTTTGTCTTCAGCTAAGGCTCCTTATATTTAATCCTGCTACTTCACTTACCAGTTCTGAGACCAAACCAAAGCATAAACAAGTCTTTATATTACATATCTTGAGAGTTTTGCTTTCTTTGCCCCTTTCTTTAAAACAGGCAGCCATTTTTTTTTTTTTTAGTAGTGAATTTCAAAATCCTTTTTAACCTTATAGGTCCAAGGGTAGCCAAGGATGGCTGCAGCTTCATATGATCAGTTGTTAAAGCAAGTTGAGGCACTGAAGATGGAGAACTCAAATCTTCGACAAGAGCTAGAAGATAATTCCAATCATCTTACAAAACTGGAAACTGAGGCATCTAATATGAAGGTATAAAGACTATAACTTAACTGTAGCTTATCCATTTTTATTCAGTATTCCCTCTAGTAAATTTCGGGTAGGTAAGACATTCCTTATTCAAAACTAATATGTAAATTCTTTCTTGCAAAAGTTAGCATGCTCTTATTGAGATGTATTGAATTTATCTAATGAATCATATAAAGAAATTAACCTCAGTAACTTTATTTTTTAAACTTAAATATAAGAACCCAACTCCACCACTGCTCTGCTAGGTTTAGTAGCAAGATTTTCTTTGTAGTTCATGGAAAGTACCTTCTTTCTAGAATTGATCTCTGTATTAAGTACAACTACCTTCCCCCACTCCTTCAGATCTTCTCAACTCAGGATTGCAGTGATAATCAAGAAAATCAGGATGAACTACTGGGAAGAGCCCCAAGCTAGAGTCAGTCAGGACCTGCTCCTAGTCCTGATTTTGCCACAAGCTGAGCTACATGACCCCTTCTGAACTCTTGAACGCTTAAATTTTTGTCTTATTTGGAAAATACTGGTATAACTCCAGCCTAGATTATTTCCATGATATCTTCAAGCCTTAAAATTAGTTTGCTAAATAGCAAGGAAAGTTGCAAAGTATTCAGTCTTACAGTGGGGGAAAAATACTTTAGTTTCAAAGTAACCAAGATTAAAACTTTAGCTGTTTAAATTTCCACTGAGGCAGAATCTCTTTTCACTGGATTAAATAACTTCATGAAATTGGAGATTATAAAAAAAATCATCTCCTTTCCTTTTAAAAATTCTGCCTTGTGCTGTTTCTTCTGCCTGCCTGTTTTCACATCTTGCTTCCTGACTGAGCCTAATTCTCTGCTTTTCTTGTTCTTTACTTACTTCTTAGTCTATCTAGCTCCTTTCTGTGCATTTCAAAGTCTCCTTTATTCTCTAGGCTTTTTTTTCTACCACTGAAGAAACTGTTCTTATTCCTCTTTTACCCTTTATATTCAGTATCCTAACAGTTCAGCCATTTGCTCTTGCTATTTTTCCTACCTATCTTTCTCTTGTCCTTTTTCTACTCTACTTGCCTGTTTCTGTGATAAAACTCCCAAGTAATAACACCTCCAAGATACCCTGCCTCATGACCTTTTGGTAATAGGTAGACTATAAACAAACTTTTTTTTTTCTTTACCACGAAACTTATTTTCAGTAACCTTAAAAACACCTAAGTCAATAAGGGTCCCTCTCTCTTTTTTTTTCAAGATCTCACTCTGGCTCAGGCTGACCTGTAATTCACTATGGAGTCTCAGGGCGGCCTCGAACTCATAGCAATCCTCCTACCTCTGCCTCCCGAGTGCTGGAATTAAAGGCGTGTGCCACCATGCCTGGCTGTCTTTTTTTTTTTTTTTTAAAGCCAGTTGTTACCTTCACATTTAACAACATAGTACAGCTAGATAGTAGATAACTGATTTTCAATGTACAACTCTGCAATCTCTAATTTTCTGTTTGTCTCCTTCACAAATACTAGCTTGGTTTTAGGAATTTATTTATTGGGAGAGATTTTAACCAGTCCTTCATACCGAAGTGGAAAGTTTGTTAGGGTGACAGTGTAAGTCACATACTTAACTTTCTGCAGTGGAATATCAGGTTCATAGAGTTGGGGTAAACATCAGGAATTCTAATGAATTTCAGATATGTCTGAATTCAGTGGTCAGTTGATTTGGTACTCATCTCTTGTTTCTGCAGAAATCCTTGCCAGACCCATTCATATATTTTAGTAGGACTGAGCATATGACAGCATACCAACTGCAACCTTAAGTGAAATTATTCATGCATCTGCTCCTTTAAAACGCTGTATTTAAGAACAGGAACTGTAATATATTTGTTTTATCTTAAAATACTGTTTGTAGAAAGATACTTTGAAACTACTGATAATTATTTACACTGGGTTAAAGTTAATGCAATACTGTGGTTATTCTAAAAAACAAAATCACTAGACTTTGCAGTACATTATATAATATTGATCATGTTTCCTGGTCATTAACCTATTACCACAAAGCAAGCAAGGCATACCACACCTCCTTTAACCATATTATTTAAACTAAGGATATCTAAACTTTATGCAGTAATACCACCTACTGGCAAGAAAATATACTGCCTTGCTGATGGTTATATGGTGTTCACAAACTATAAACTAAATACAGGAACAAGAGATATTCAGGAAACATGCATTTTCGAGGTATAATTATGGCCTTGTTACTGTATTTAGAAAGGATTTATGTTTAAATATACTATTAAAATATCTTGCCAGGCATGGTGGCACACGCCTTTAATCCCAGCACTCGGGAGGCAGAGGTAGGAGGATTATCATGAGTTTGATACCACGCTGAGACTACATAGTGAATTTCAGGTCAGCCTGAGATAAAGTAAAAAATGATGTTGTAAGGCAGTGAGTTCACCCCCCCCCCAAAAAAAAAAAAACTGTCCTATGTAACCCAGGGATAGAGCTCTGTGGTGGACCATTAGATTTGGAACCCAGCCACAAAAGAAAAAATTCAGAAATGATGTCTAAGATTTGTTTTTAAAGTAAAATCTGGACTGGAGAGGTGGAAATTGAAGTACTTGCTATAAGTGTAGGTAAAACAAGAATGCTTGAATCATTGAAAGGGAGTTTGAGAATAATGGGAATTTGCTATAATATTCACCATACTTAGATATGTTTAAATTTTTCCATAATAATAAAGCAAAACAGAGGTGGTCTGGAACCAGATAAATGCAAAATTGTATCTAAACTTAAGAAAAAAATTGTAGTCAAGATCTTGTTATGTTGTCCAAGTAAGTCTCAGTCTTCCGGGTTCAAGTTACCCTCCTGCTCTGCCTCCCAGGTAGCTGGAACTCTAAACAGAAACTAGTGCGCCCTGTCTATTGTCTATAAATACACACAGACACAAATATTTTGCTCAAGTTACTTACCTTTTATGTAGTGAGCATAGCAACAAATCACAGCTTTATGAGGATAGGAAGCATGTAAACTAAGAAATGCCATATTATAGGAAGACTTATCAGTGGGCAAGTTATTATTGAAACATTTACATTACTTGCTGCATTTTGGTAAAATGAAAGGTAGCTCTATAAATTTAAAACTATATGCACAGTATCTCTTCAGATGGCAAAAAAATAAAAGCTCAGATTAGCATATTTCATAATTTACTGAAATTTACAAATATATTTGTAGCTGGTAATAAAAGGAACATCTGTGATCTCTGAGAAAAACAGCTGGTTTAAGTAGCAACTCCTTTAAATGACAGTTGTGTATTAATTGCCAATAAAAACAGCATGTTGTAATTCTCTGATGTCTCTAACTACTTTAACTATTTTTAAAAACAATGTGATTATGTAATATTACTCATTTTTTAAAAAAAGTTTTATTAATTTGAGAGAGTCAGAAAGAGAGAGAGAGACAGAGAGAATGAGCGTGCAAGCGCCTCCAGTCAGTGCAAATGAACTCCAGATGCATGTGCCGCCTTGTGCATCTTGCTTACATGTGTGTTGGGGAACTGAATCAGGGTCTTTGGCTTTGCAGGCAAACACCTTAACCACTAAGTCATCCCCCAGCTCCATTTTTTTTTTAAATGAACATGTTTATTAATTTATTAGAGAGAGGAAGGAGGGGGAGAGAGAGAGAAACTCCAGACACATGCACCACTTTGTGCATCTGACTTTGCATGGGTACTGGAGGCTTGAACCCAAGCTATCAGGTTTTCCAAGCATGTGTGTGTAGCCACTAAGCCATGTCTCCAACCCATTGTTGTTGTTTTTTTTTTAATTTTTTATTTATTTATGTATTTGAGAGCGACAGACACAGAGAGAAAGACAGATAGAGGGAGAGAGAGAGAATGGGCTTGCGAGGGCTTCCAGCCTCTGCAAACGAACTCCAGACATGTGCGCCCCCTTGTGCATCTGGCTAACGTGGGTCCTGGGGAACCGAGCCTTGAACCGGGGTCCTTAGGCTTCACAGGCAAGCGCTTAACCGCTAAGCCATCTCTCCAGCCCTGTTTTTGTTTTTTTAAGATTTACTTTTTACTTATTAGTGAGAGTGAGAGACAGATAGAGAATGGGTGCACCAGGGTCTCTATAGCCACTGCAAACAAACTCCAGGTGCATAAGCCTGAGAGAATAGACTAAAAGGCAGACTGTTAGGAGGCAAGCCTTGCCACAGGGAGAGAAACTGTTTTCATACAATAGGTCCTCTTTAAGATTTTTGTCTGATTTTGAACTTTTTGAAGCAGGTTAAAGACCTGAGTTCCACAACTCTGGAAACAGAATGTTTAGGCAAAAGACAAATGTCACCAGACAATCAAGCAGAGCTGAAAAGACAAAGTGACATGTCCTATAGACTTGAAATGCTGAGATCTGTCTAACATGGCTGGCTTTGTATTTAAGACAAATACCAAGTTTTAAAGTTGCATAGGGATAAGAGCTTAAAGGCTAAAGAAATAGAGACATGTCATATTTTTAATCTAAAAAGAAGGACAAGCTGGGCATGGTGGCAAATGCCTTTAATCCCAGCACACTTAAGAGGCAGAGGTAGGAGGATCACTATGAGTTCGAGGCCACCCTGAGACTACATAGTGAATTCCAGGTCAGCCTGTGCTAGAGTGAGATCCTACCTTGAAAAACCAAAAGAAAAAAAAAAAAAAAAAAAGGACATATACAGGGAACCAGTAAAACCAAATCAGATGTGTACTTAACTAAAAACTGAACTAGGTTCCAGCTTACCTAGGGTTTTTGGTTAGATGGAAGATATTAACCCCCAGTAATGGAAAGAGCAAATTCTGTCAGGTATACTACAACATGCACAAATATAAGGACAAAAAAACTGGCTGGAAAAATAATTTGTAGCATTCTCTGAGAAAAGCATCAAGAAACAATTTATATGAGGAAAGAAAACAATGACATGAAGAGTAGGAGGCAGTGAACATTATCTTGCAAATGTAAATCAGTATTCTAGTAGAACATACTTCAATGTGATATATGAATGCTTATATTGTAAGTTGTGAAACAGCCAGTTTTATGTGTTCATTTGTCTTATGGTCATGTTGCGGCAAATTTAAAAGGCATGGACACTGAACGTATAACCCTTTTTGTGCTTCAGCAGGTCTCTGAATCTCAGTTGGTTGAAAATTATTTTGATGAATTAATTTGATGAATAATTATCTTGATGAAAGTTAAGATAGGACTGAGAAGATAGTTCAGTGGTTGAAGGGACTTGTTTGCAAAGGCTGCTGGCCCAGGTTCAATTCCCCAGTACCCACATAAAGCCACATGTACAAGATGATACATGTATCTGGAATTCATTTGTGGTGGCAGGAGGCCCTGGTGAACCTCTAGTTTGTTATCTGTCTCTCTTTCTCTCAAGTAAATAAATAAATAGGGTTTTTTAATTGAGGTATCTTTATTAGTATGTTTCATTATGACCTTCCATACATGCATATAATGTACTTTGATCATACCTAACCCACTACTTGAATATGTATCTAGCATCTTCCGTGGATATTCCCATACTCATATAATTACCACTATTACTGTTACTGGGATGTAACACAATGAACAATGATTTGTATATTTAATATGCTTTATAGCTGATGGCCTGGTTTCAGGAACTGAAATAACATTTTTCCTTACGATAATTAAATGCCAAAATACAAAATCCTGTCTTGGAGAGGTTTTTAGAATGTCATTGCTTTAATATATTAATGGTCTCTTTTCCATAGGAAGTACTTAAGCAGCTACAAGGAAGTATTGAAGATGAAGCCATGGCTTCTTCTGGACAGATGGATTTACTAGAACGTCTTAAAGGTAGATTTTTAAAGGTGTTTAAAAGTAATTTTTAGGCTCAGATTGACTACTCTTGATTTGGTTTCGCATCAGTTTTCTTTGTGTATTATCTCTGTCTTATCCATTAGGATATAATTGTTCAAGTACAAATACAAATCAAGTCTTTTTGCTGTCATTTCTTTAGGTAAACATTTAAGTGGTTTTTAATGATATGATTTTTGATTTCTTCTTTGAAAGTTCCAAACTCATTTTAAAATTTATTGTATCCTGCCAGTCACTAACCAACACTTCAGTATGCCACAGACTTCAGGGCAAATATGTTGAAGGAGTATTGTCTTCCTCTGTTTCATTTGGGATACAAATGCTTCTTACATACATAAGCAGATTATAAGCCATTTTAACCGAAAATTTTAAATGTCATTCTCATTTTATTATCTAAAATACCAATGTCAGGCAGGCACAGTACTTCGTAAAAATTGAAACTACTCAGTGAATTTACTTTTATGGTCTAGATAATATCTAGAGGGAATCTTAAGGATAGACAGTTTCTATAGCTTTCCTTTGACATGTTTGCTTTCTTCCTGACTCAAGCTCACTTCACAGAGACAGTTGAATCCGGTTCAAAATAATTATTTAGTGTATATTTATAATTTAAACATAAACCTAAAATTTTACTTTTGCCAGGCATGATGGCATACACCTTTAATCCCAGCACTTGAGAGGCAGAGGTAGAAGGAGCCCCATGAGTTCAAGGCCACCCTGAGACTACATAATGAATTCTAGGTCAGCCTGGGCCAAAGCACCCTTCCTCAAGAAAGCAACAAAAAATTTTATTTTCAAAATAATGTGTTAACTTTAGGAATATTTTTCATGACTTAAGGCAGTTACTGCATAAAAATTTGTCTCTGTTTTATTTAGAACTTAACTTAGATAGCAGCAATTTCCTTGGAGTGAAACTACGGTCAAAAATGTCCCTCCGGTCTTACGGAAGTCGGGAAGGATCTGTATCAAGTCGTTCAGGAGAGGGTAGTCCTGTTCCCATGGGGTCGTTTCCAAGAAGAGTCTTTGTAAATGGAAGCAGAGAAAGTACTGGATATCTAGAAGAGCTTGAGAAAGAAAGGTAACTTTTGCTCATTAGATAGTGTAAGTGCTGACTTACCATATACTCTGCATTTATCGATGTTCTTTGTAACAAAGGATATCACTCACGGTTTCATGGTAGGAATAGTTGACACCCAAAGAACATTTTATATTGTCAGTATAAAGAGAGAATGCTGCTAATCATATTTATATATTAAATATAAAAATGGAAAGATGGAATTTTTGGGGATTCTACAGACTTGTTTTATTACTTAAATCTTTCAAATATTCTATACATTGTGTAATATGCCTAATCCTGGTATTTATATCTTGTTAAAGATATAAGCAATTTTCAATTGAATTTCTGGTTATCTTTTGAAGTAAAGGCTCTGTGTCTGTTAGATCAAGTATAATATGACTCTATTATGGAATGCCTATCACAAGTGACCACAAATGAAATACTTCTCACTTATTAATTTTCTTATCTAAAAAAATTGCTAGACATATGGAATAAGTTCACATGTCTTATAGCTAATATATTCTTTTTTTAAAATAGGGATTATCTTTCCACAAATGCCAGAATATAGGTTATTATCAAGAATGCTTATTAGTGTTAGTTGACTCACAAAATATCCCCTAATGCACAGATGTTATCTTATCTTTCTTATCCCTAAAAGTTCTATTACACATTCAAAATTATAAATGTGCATTACATATTAGCTCTGTGACCTCTGTAAAAAAAAATTATACTTGTGGAAATTGTTATTGAGACCATATATAGAATATACCCAAAATGCCATAAGGAAACCTAAAAGAAAAAAACAGAATAACCCAAAATATTTCAGTGAGTAGCAAAAGGCCTTTTATTACTTTATAATTTGGGGTGTGTCCATCTATTACCAAAGGTGAAGTTAAGCTTTTCTTTCATCTCTTAACTTTTCAGGTTTTTATTTTCTACCCTAAACCTAGACCAGTAGAACACTATCCTGGAAAATAAAGAGTAAATTGGAGCCCATGCTCCTCCATCTCCTTGTCCCCTTTCATTTTAAGAGCCAAAGGACATGGGAGCATACCAACTTTATAAGTAACTTATTTTGAGTCTGGTTTTACTAGCAAAGAGTTTTGGAGAAAGATTTAATTTTTTTAATATATTTTTTTTTTATTTGAGAGAGAGAGAAAGAAAGAAAGGGTGCACCAAGACCTCCAGCCACTGCACATAAACTCCAGACATATGAGCCATCTGGTGCATCTGGCTTATGTGGGTCCTCAGGAATCAAACCTGGGCCCTTTGGCTTTGCAGGCAAGCACTTTAACCACTAAGCCATCTCTCCAGCCCCAGATTTAATTTTTGAAATAAGTTTTATTGCAAATGCTAGCTTACAGCTATTAGTAATGAGTACTTATAATAAAATACCCCTTTTATCTAAATGTCTCTGATACTTGAAGGGTGAGTTCTTGTTTTCTGCCTTGGTATTACTTATTTCTTGCCAGTGTTCCAAGGTTTTGAATTTAAATCCATGAAAAGCTTACTTCATCCCCAGAATATGGCTCAACTTCTACTTCAGACATGATTACATGCCACAAAAGATTGATTTAGCTGGGCATGGTGGTGGTACACACCTTTAATCTAGCACTAGAGAGGCAGAGGTAGGATTGTGATGAGTTTGAGGCCGGCCTGAGTGTACACAGGCCATCTTGGGCTAGTACAAGACCCTATCTTGAAAAAATAAAAAGGATTGACTTATCTGAAGAGAAAGATGTACTAATAACTAATATGGTTTTATTCAAAGGTTCTCAACCCTGGCAGACTGATTATTAGCATCACTAGGTTCACTTTATTTTTATGTTTAAAAATTTGGAGCTAGGGCTGGAGAGAGTGGTTAACAGTTAAGGTGCTTGCCTGCAAACCTTATGGACCCAGGTTTGATTCCCCAGTACCCACATAAGCCAGATACACAAGGTGGCACATGCATCTGGAGTTTGTTTGCAGTGGCTAGAATCCCTGACATGCCCATTCTCTCTCTATCTGCTTCTTCCTCTCTCTTCCCTTCTCTTCTCTTTTGTCTCTCTCTTTCTCTTGTAAATAAATAAACAAAATATTTTTTAAAACACATATCTAACATATTTTTAAAAATATTTTATTCATTTACTTTCAAGCAGAGATAGACTGGTACAGAGAGAGATATAGAGATTAAACAATATCCTTCTTTCTTTTTCTATTCTATGACTGTTGAATCTGTACTCTATAAATGCAGCAATTGTGTATTTAATTTCATTTTATTGATACTAATAAAAGTTAAATTATGCTGTATTGTTTCCTAGTAAGACAAAATGAGACAGATGGGTCACCAATTGCAGACCAAAGAAACTATTCCATACTAGTCTAGGTTTATAAAGCCAGTGGGTCTGTTAGGATTGCTACAGGAGAATGGGTGAGGAGTTGCTTAGAGGAGCTTGGGTGACCAAACAGCAGCTGTATCATGGAAATGCTTACCTCAGCATGAATGATGACTCATGGAAACTGCATCTCAGGAGCTCTTTGCCCAGCTTGCAGAATGCCCCACCCAAGATCCCTCCCTAACAATTATTTATTGCCTACATAGCCTTGGGAAGGGGCTTGTGATTCTTGCAGTTTTCTGAGCCTTTTCCATCTTACAGGTTTACTCAGAAGTCTTTATGACCCTCATACCTCCCTCCAGAAGGGAATGTTTCAATTTGGAGGAAAAAGCTATACAACACGTGATTCCGTGGTTAATGGCACTTGGTGGCACACTTGCTGGCCTGAGTTTGATTCCCCAGCAACTGTGTAAAGCCAGACCCTGCAGAATGGCACATGATGCCCAATTTAACTACATCAGTGGGAAGTGGGGCCAAGAAAATCCAGAAACCTGTAGCCAGCTAGACTGGTGCAGGTGTGCAGGGTGGGGGGAAGACAAGAAGGGATACCTTTCTCAAGTAGGTTGTAAAGAGGTGATAAACACTTAGAGGGTATCTTCAGACCTCCACATACAGTGGCACACACATGCACACCATACACATCTATACACACAACACAAATACATCATTAAAAAAATAAACATTAAGGTGACTGGTGAGTTTTTGAAGACCAATCTGTTTCTCATTTCTTTGTAGTGACTGTGTTTCCTCTTTAGAAGTTTAAATGCTTTAGTTTGCATGATTTCTTCATCATGCTGAATAGCCACTTGCCCTTGTAATCTAGAAACTTGCTTTCTTCAACTTTAAAAAATTCTCTTGTGCTACTCTGATGATTGTTTCCCACCTTTGTTTTTTTCTTTCAAGACTTTTCTTAAGTTATATATTCATTCTTTCTTCATTTGATTTTTCCAAGTTGTCCAAGATGAGGGCTAGAAAGTGGCTAAGGGTTTTCAGTACTCTATAACCCTTCTAAACCTCACTTTTGTAGTCTGTAAAAGAAATGATATCTTCAAAAGATGTTAGGTATGGGCTGGAGAGATGGCTTGGTAGTTAAAGCAAAGCCTGCCAGTCCTGAGTTCAATTCCCCAGAATGGAAAGCCAAATGCACAAAGTGGCACATGCATCTGGAATTTGTTTACAGTGACAAGGGGGCCTGGTGTGCCATGTTTTTTCTCTCTCCCCCCCCCCCTTCCACTCCCCGTTCTCTTCTGTCTCTCCCTCTTCCTTTCTCACCACAAATAAATAAATAAAATTTACTTTTTAAAAAGTAGGATGTTCAGCCAGGTGTGGTGGCGCACGCCTTTAATCCCAGTGCTCGGGAGGCAGAGGTAGGAGGATCGCCAAGAGTTCAAGGCCACCCTAAGACTACATAGTGAATTCCAGGTCAGCCTGAGCTAGTGTAAGACCCTACCTCAGAAAACTGAAAGAAAAATAAAAGGATGTTGTGGGCTGGAGAGATGTCTTAGTGGTTAAACGCTTGCCTGTGAAGCCTAAGGACCTTGGTTCGAGGGTCTTTTCCCCAGGACCCACGTTGGCCAGATGCACAAGGGAACGCATGCGTCTGGAGTTCATTTACAGTGTCTGGAGGCCCTGGCATGCTCATTCTCTCTCTCTTGCTTGTGCTCTCTCTCTCTATCTGCCTTTTTCTCTGTCGCTCTCAAAAAAGTAAATAAAAATAAAAATAAATTTAAAAATACGATGTCATGAGGATTAGGATTTTTTTAAGTCCTCAGCAATATGCCTGTACATAAGCCATCCAATTCAATAAATATTAGCTATTGTCATGTTAACTGTCAACTTATGCCTACTACTTATGTGTCATACTCTTTTAGATGACTCTGAGCTAGTAACAGGCCTAAGAAGGCAAGAGGTTTACAAAGAAAAAACATTTTTTAATTTTTTTTAGTTTTTGTATTTGAGAGAAAGAAAGAATATACAGGCACACCAGAGCCTCTTACTGCTACAAACGAACTCAAATGCATGTGCCACTTTGTGCTTTATAGTTGGGTACTGGGGAATTGAATCTAAGCTGGCAGATTTGCAAGCAAGCACCTTTGACTACTGAACCATTTCTCCAGTCTGAAAAGGCATTTTTAAAATTTCATATATTATAACAGGTTGTATTCTTTATCCCCTCCCCAGGTTCCCATTTCCCTGAGGGTCCTCCTTAGTGGGATTGTGGGTGGAGTGGGGGGGAAACACATGCCTCCGAGTACTCCTGCCCGCTCTGTGGCTCTTACAGTCTTTCTGCCCTCTCTTCTGCAGTGTTCCCTGAGCCAGGGCAGGCTTGTTAGAAGTTTGGGAGTCCTTTGTAAAAAAAAAAATATTTATTTATTTGGTTGAAAAAGAGAATGGGTGCACCAGGGCCTCTAGCCACTGCAAACTAATTGCAGATGCATGTGCCATCTTGTGCATCTGGCTTTATATGGGTACTGGGGAATTAAACCTGAATTCTTTGGCTTTGCCAGCAAGCACCTTAACCACTAAGCCATCTCTCCAGCCTAAAACAGGAGAGTCTTTTTATATTTTTATTTATTTACTGTTACCAGTTTGATTAGTGATGAGTTCTCTGTAGCCTCTGGATTTCTCCTTTGATAGGCTTTGATTGACCACAGTTTCTGTCACCATTGACCTGGAGCTGGTTGTCAGGCTAGCAGTGAGATCAGTATTCATGTCACCACTTGCTCTGCAGTTTCTCCTGAACCCCAACAGATGTGGTAGAGGTGGCATGTTTCATGATGGGCAGTCAGCTTTCTTCTTGATTCTCCTCCATTTTCACTACCATCTAGATTGCTAGTTACTCGGTCCTTCATTTTTTGACAAGAAGGGTGAGTTATTTGGAATCTTCCTCCTTTGTCCCTAGTTTCTTTCAGGTGGCTTCCATTCTTCTACCTTAACCAGAAGTGCTGACAAAGCTTTTTTAAAGAAGACTATTAACAATCACAGAATAGGCTTTAGGTTTATCCCTGTCTCATTCTGAGCCTTAAGAACTGTTATGTGAACCACAAAGTCAGCTCCTCTCATTTTACCACTTGTTATTTTGGCTTAAGACCCTGTAACCTTAGCTTCCCCAGAGCATTTACTACTTATTAAATTTGATAGTAACAACTGGTCTCAGTATCTTTAACCTGTCACTCACTCCACCATCAACACTGATGTTGATCTGTCAGCTTGAGCATTTTTAGCACCTGCCTTATGTTTTATCAAACTTACTGAACAATAATCAGAGAAGACAGTACCATTACCATGTGCCTCACTCTTCCCTAACTTTTACCTGGTAGGCTCTACAGGTCCTAACTAGGAAAATCTGAGAAACAGAATCAAATATTATGTTTTCGTGCCCAGATTGAAGGGGCTTAAGGCTTCCTGCAGTGATATTATCTGTTCCTGTTGTACAAAATGGAAGGTAGGAATAGCCTCTCATAGATCTGTACCACTCCAAAGTGGCTAGATTATCAATAGGTGCTTTCTTCCTGCCCATGTATTTTCTCACTGTTCATGGTCTTTTTTTGTTTGTTTGTTTGTTTGTTTTTGTTTTTGTTGTTATCTGTTTTCTCACTCTAGTCTCACTCTAGTCCAGACTGACTTGGAATTCACTATGTTGTCTGAGGGTGACCTCAAACTGACAGCAGTCCTCCTACCTCTGCCTCCCAAGTGCTGGGATTAAAGGCATGCGCCACTGTGCCTGGCTTACTGTTCATATATTTTATCACTGTTAAGATTACTTATTTTTAAATTTGTTTCTCAGTAAATAAAGGAGATTTTTTAAAAATTATTTATTTATTTATTTGAGAGCGACAGACACAGAGAGAAAGACAGATAGAGGGAGAGAGAGAGAATGGGCGCGCCAGGGCCTCCAGCCTCTGCAAACGAACTCCAGACGCGTGCGCCCCCTTGTGCATCTGGCTAACGTGGGACCTGGGGAACCAAGCCTCGAACTGGGGTCCTTAGGCTTCACAGGCAAGCGCTTAACCGCTAAGCCATCTCCCCAGCCCAATAAAGGAGATTTTAACAAGAACGAAACCTTCCACACACAATTATAATCACAACTATGATTCGTTCATTCCCACATTTACCAAGGAAGTATCAAACAACTTTAAAAATAACGATATCATCAGAGTGGAAAACAACTCTATATGGGACCAAATTCTAGGTGCAAATTGAGAAATACATACGCAGTTCAGTAACTGACAAAAAAAATACTATCATTTCCCAGTATGTAAGAAAGTCACAGAAAAAGAATTATTAATAAACATGGAAAAATGCTTAGCTCACATGACGAGAAATCAAGTTAAAATCATAGTGATAGCTCAGTTGGTAAAGTATGAGGACCCAAGTTCAGTCCCCAGAACTTGTATAAAGAATGCCAGCATGGTGGTACATACCTATAATCCTAGCACTGAGGAGGCAGGAATAGGAAAATCTATGGAGCTTCCTGGACAGCTAGTCTGTCCTAATTGATAAACTCCCCATCCAGTGAGAAACCCTGTCTCAGGGAGGTAGACATTCCTTACGACACCTGAGGCTGTCCTCTTTCTGTACACACATACACTCATATACACAAACACATGTACACATATCCACACATAAAAATCATAGTAATAGGGGCTGGAGAGATGGCTTAGTGGCATCTGGAGTTCATTTGCAGTGGCTGGAGGCCCTGGTACACCCATATTCTCAATCTCTCTCTCTCTCTCTCTCTCTCTCTCTCTCTCTCTCTCTCTCCCTCCCTCCCTCCCTCCCTCCCTCCCTCCCTCCCTCCCTCCCTCCCTCCCTCCCTCCCTCCATTCTTCCTCTTTTTCTCCCTCCCTCCCCCTCTTTCTCTCTCTGTCACTCTCGATTAATAAATTTAAAAATTTTTAATTGTAGTAATAGCTAGGCATGGTGTCACACACTTTTAATTGCATCACTCAGGAGGCAGAGGTAAGAGGATCACCATGAGTTCGAGACCACCCTGAGAGTACATGGTGAATTCCAGGTGAGCCTGGGCTAGAGTGAAACCCTACTTTGAAAAACAGCAACAACAAAAAATCCTAGTGATATGCAGGTTTTAAAAAATCAAAATATATAAAAATGAAGCACTTGAATCAAATGCTTAAATTTGTTAAAGTGGTGAAAGCATAAGTTGTGTAACACATAATAAGGACAATAAGTTCCATTTATCTTTTGTACATGTTTGCACATGTGTAAATTGGAGTGTGTAAAGACTTTTTTTTTTTGAGGCAGGGTCTCAGTCTAGTCCAGGCTGACCTGAAATTGACTATGAAGTCTCAGGGCAGCCTTGAACTCACAACGTTCCTCCTACCTCTGCCTCCTGAGTGCTGGGATTAAAGGCATGCACCACCACACCCGGCAAGACATTCCTTGTAATGTTACTTATAATAGCCAAATATTTAAAAGGCCTAAGTGCTTCCCAACAAAGAAATGGGTATAGTAAATTTCCTTCATGGGTTCATTGGTACTGTGAGTTACATAGGATATTGTACAGCTAGCAAAAAACACAATACCTCTATGTTCTGTTGTGGAATGACCTCCAATACATAATACATTTGCAAATGAAAAAATGTATAGAGCAACATATACACTAATAAGCTAATATTTATATTTAAAATGCAGATGTAATTATACACATTGCTCTTTGCATTACTTATAGAATAGATCTGAAAGTATGCACAAGAAAGTGATGTGCATTTCTTTGGGAAATAGCCACTCAAAACAAGATAGACTTTTTTTTTACCTACTACATTTTGTCTAGTAACAAACACTCTTTTGTAGTGTGTTGATAATGATCAGATGTGGGGCGCCTTGATCACACCCTGCTATTAAGGATACTTTTGATTGGGTTGTTCAAGAATTACATAAATTCAAATTCCAAACCGAATATTTCTTCCTTAGAATAACTTTCTCTTAACTGCACAGAGATGACATATCTTATAATTCAAGTGTAAGAAGCAGAAAGTACACTGTATCCAAGGTAGCATCTTCCAATACTTTTCACTTTGTGTTCTAGCATAATGTTTTTCTTTTTATTCCATTAGTATACTGTTTGTTCCTACACTAGCTTTGAATTTTGTTATATCAGTACCTTTTACTTTTCATCCTATTCTTAGACAGTAAGTATATAACAAAGTCTGTGGTTAAAATGTAAGTAATAAAGATGAATATTAGCTTACTTAGGGAGTAAAGTAATAACTTTCTATTAATATTCAGTTTTTAGGGACTATAATATTGTTTAAGTCCTACCTTCAAAAATCCAAATTATTATTTTTCAGTAATTCATTATTATTTTGGTTTAAGTAGAAGACTTTACAATAATAGCTGGTAAAAATTGCTCTCATGCAGCACTGAATAAAGTTACCTTTCTTTTAAAAATAGATCATTACTCCTTGCTGATCTGGACAAAGAAGAAAAGGAAAAAGACTGGTATTATGCTCAACTTCAGAATCTCACTAAAAGAATAGATAGCCTTCCTTTAACTGAAAATGTAAGTAACTTAGCAACACAATTTAAGTCATCCACTAAGAATTCAAGATAACTTGAGTATGTAATAAACTGTAATGTGTCTTAATCCACTTTTAACCTGAATATATAATAGTTAACGAATGTTTTCTGGGGGGTTTTTTGTTGTTTTGTGTGATGGGGTCTCATGTAGCCCAAGCTGGCCTCAAGTTTACTGTTTAGCCAAGGATAACCTTGAATTCCTGATCCAACTTCCAAATGCTTCAATTTCAGATACCACCACACCTAGCTGGTTAATGAAATTTTATTTAATAGGAGATAAATGTTCAGAGCTGGGGAGATGTCTCAGTGATTCAAGGCACTTGCTTACAAAGCTGGCTGGCGTGGGTTTTATTTCCCAGTACCCATGTAAAGAGTGATGCATAAAGTAGCACATACATCTGGAGTGAATTTGCAATAGCAAGAGATCCTGCTGCACCCATCTCTGCCTCCCCCCTCCTTTTACACACACACATACACACACATGCTCACTCGCTCTCTCTGTTTGCAAATAAATAAAAATATTATTAAAAAATAAAAAGAGGGCTAGAGAGATGGCTTAGCAGTTAAGGAGCTTTCCTGCAAAGCCCTAAGGACCCAAATGTACAAGGTGGCACATATATCTGGTGTTTGTTTGCAGTGGCCAGAGGCTCTGGTATGCCCATTCTCTCCTTCTCTGTCCACCCCCCCTCAAATAAATAAATAAAATATTATAAAAAATGGAAAAAGGGGGGCGCTGGAGAGATGGCTGAGCAGTTAAGGCACTTGCTTGCAAAGCCTGACAACTTGGGTTCAGTTCCCCAGTACCCACATAGAGCTGCATGCACAGAGTAGTGCATGCATCTGGAGGCCCTGGCCTGCCTATTTTCTGTCCCCATCTCTCATTCTTTCTGTATGTCTGCTTACAAATAAATAAATTAAAAATAAGTATTCATTGTGCTCCAACAGATAATAATTTTAAGTTCCCAGTTGAGCAAACCTGTTAAGTTTGAATCAGGATTTCACGAGGCAAGTATTTGGGTGTTTTTTGTTTTTTTTTTTAAAGTATTCTGATTTTTTGTTATGTTTTGTTTTTTGTTTTGCGAGGTAGGGTCTTACTCTAGCCCAGACTGACCTGGAATTCACTATGGAGTCTCAGGGTGGCCTCAAACTCACGGTGATCCTCCTACCTCTGCTTCCTGAGTGCTGGGATTAAAGGTGTGCACCACCACCCCCATCACATATTCTGATATTTTTATATTTTATTTATTTATTTGAGAGAGAGAAAGAGGCAGAAAGAGGGTATGGGCACACCAGGACATCTAGCCGCTGTAAATGAACTCTATATGCATGTGTCCCCGTGTGCATCTGGCTTACATGGGTCCTGAACAATCCAACTGAGATCTTTTGGCTTTGCAGGCAAACACCGTAACCACTAAGCAATCTCTCCAGCCCCAAGTATTCAGATTTGTGATTTGAGGTTTTTGTTGTTGTTGTTTAGTTCTATATGTTAAATTTCCAAACATATTCTATAGAAATGTTTATCCCAATCTGTCTGGCTTTTTGTATACTATTATGAAAATCAGGCCCAATACTTTCTGCAACTAAAATATCTTGAAGGTAATTTGAACCTTATTCCAGGTATAAATGACAGTAACTATAGGCATGTATATTATTATTTTTGTGAGTTCTACAGTTCCTTTTTCAAATACAGCTGTCAAAAGAAGCAGTAATATTTCTGTCATCCTGTCCCTTATCCCACCTACCATCTCTCACATTAACTTTTTTATTTATTGATTTGAGAGCAACAGACACAGAGAGAGAAAGAGACAGAGAGAGAGAGAGAGAGAGAGAGAGAGAGAGGGAGAATACGCATGCCAGGGCCTCCAGCCACTGCAAACAAACTCCAGACGTGTGCACCCCCTTGTGCATCTGGCTAACATGGGTCCTGGGGAATCGAGCCTCGAACCAGAGTCCTTAGGCTTCACAGGCAAGCACTTAACCACTAAGCCATCCCTCCTGCCCTCTCACATCAACTTTTATTCATAAGATGATACTATGAAAAGAGTTGCTCAGGGCTTGTTATTCTGTTGGTAGAGTGCTTGCCTGGTATGCACAAAACTCTGGTTTATACCAAGTTCTACATAAAAAATGTGTGGTGGCACACACCTGCAGTCGTAGCTTTATGGAGGTAGGAGCAGGTGGATCAGAAGTTCAATGTCATCCTTGGCTATATAAAAAGTTTGAGTCCTGTCTGAGATGCATTAGGCCCTGCCCTCCCCACACACACATAAAAAAGGAAAGAAGAGGACTGAATAGATGGCTTAGTGTTTAAGGTGCTTGCCTGCAAAGCTTAAGGACCCAGGTTCGACTCCCCAGAACCCACATAAGCCAGGCGCACAAGGTGGCATATGCACACAAGGTGGCACACACATCTGGAGTTCATTTGCAGTGGCTAAGGCCTTGGCATGCCCATGCTCATTCATTCTTTCTCTCTCTTGTTCTGTCTCACTCTTGCACTTCACTCCTTCTCTTTCATGATTAAAAATTTTTAAAAAGGAAGGAATTGGGGGAAGTTTCTGAAATACATTAATAATCTCAAAACTATATATTTAAACTTTAGTCCATAAATATTTTATATAGACTACTTTAAGAAGAGAAAATAAGTCAGGGATGATGTTTCACGCCTATAATCCTGACACTTTGGGAGGCTGCATAGGTCACATAGCAAGACACTGTCTCACAAAAAAATGAGAGAAAGGGACAGGGTGGGGGAGAGAGAGGTTGAGGGGAGGAGACTTAAAGGACTGGATAGAATATAACTTGCTTTCTTTGCTTAGATTTTTCATTTTATTTGTTTGCACATGTTATGTGCATGCACACATGTGTCAGGGTCTCTGGCCACTGCAAACAGAATGCTAAATGCTTGCACCAATTTTTGTAGCCATCTAGTTTTATGTGGGCAGTTGGGAATTTGAACCTGGGCCAGCAGGCTTTGTAAATAAGCACCTTTTAACCACTGACCCACCTCCATAGCCCCTAGATTTTTCATCTTCTAATAGGGTTTCTAAAAATATTTTGATTGGACTGGAGAGATGGCTCAGCAGTTAAAGGAACTTGCTTGCAAAGCCTGATGGCCTAGGTTTGATTCTCCAGAATCCACATAAAACCAGGTGAACAAAGTGTTTAATGTGTCTGGAGTTCATTTACAGTGGCAAGAGGCCCTAGTATCCCCATATTTGTTCTTATATCTTTCTCTCTCCCTCTCTCTCTACCCTCTTGCAAAAGACAATAAATACTTTCAGAATTTTTAAATTACTTACTTGTGATCAGAAAGTGTGTATGGGCCAGGGCCTCTTGCCACTGCAAACTCCAGGTGCCTGTGCCACTTTGTGCATCTGGCTTTATGTGGGTACTGGGGAATTAAACCTAGGTCAGCAGACTTTGCAAGCAAGCACTTTTTAACTGCTGTGCCATCTCCCCATCCCCTCTGATAGTAGCTTTGGGAAAATATAGTATGCCAAAAGGAAGGAAAAAAAAATTTTCCAAGAACATGTAACACACTATATTTCCTAATTGACAGTTGGCTGTCAGGAGCCAGAACTCCTAGGCCTAAGTACTCACCTTCCTAGAACAGTCACAGGTGTGGTTTATATGGCAATGCAAGTGCAGTTGGTTACTATTGAAAATAAAGACCAGAGATTGGAGAGGTTGTCTAGTGGTTAAGGCACTTGCCTGCAAAGTCAAAGGACCCAGGTTTGATTCCCCAGGACCCACATAAGCCAGATGTCCAAGATCTGGCATGCATCTGGAGTTCGTTTATAGCAACTGGAGGCCCTGGTGTACCCTTTCTCTCTGTTTCTATTTCCCCCCCTTCTCTCTCAAATGACAGTAAAATAAAATTTTTTTTTTTTTTTTTTTTTTTTTTTGGTTTTTCGAGGTAGGGTCTCACTCTGGTCCAGGCTGACCTGGAATTAACTCTGTCATCTCAGGGTGGCCTTGAACTCATGGCAATCCTCCTACCTCTGCCTCCCGAGTGCTGGGATTAAAGGCGTGCGCCACCACGCCCGGCATTAAAATTTTTTTAACGTTTAAAATAAAGACCAGTTGTTAAATAAATTATTCTCTTTTTATTCGGTATTTATTAGGCTACAGAAGGCAATATTACGGACCATTGACAGCATTAGAAAATTCAAATTTGCAGTGTTTTATAATTTATTAAGCAAATTTTCTTTTCATTTTGGAAAGAAAGTTAATGAGTATGTTTGATGTGAACACAGTACTTATAACATCAGCTCCAAACCACATTGTAACATACTATGTCACATTCAACTTTTATTTGGGGGATGGACAAGGGATGGTTGAGAACTAGAGGACAAGAGAAATGACAACAAACTCAGCTGGAATAGGAAAGCAGCATGCAAACTGGCTTATATTTTAGCCTTAATTTGGGTATGCTGACCTAAATGCATTCTGCATGTGGATGTCTTACATAAAGACAAGCATGAGAACTAGTAACTTAAATAGCAACACAGTTTGGAGGGCTGGGACCACTTGTCACATGCAGCCTTCTATAGACATCCAAAGCATGAAAAAATCTATGGCTCTTCTCTCTCTTCATGGCCCCTTAGAACTCCGCTGCCTATCATGTCATTTCGTCTCTTTTTCTTTCTTCTTTTCCTTCTCCTGAATTCACGGCAGTTATCTCAGTGCTTGGAATTTTAATAAGGTTAATGAGTTAACATCCATTTATGAGTTAACATCCATTTCGTGAAAAGCACTTTTATTTATTTCATTTTTGCCTCACTTTTAGATTTTTATCAGTCTTTGCTTACTTTATCTGTGCTTACATATAATGTGGGTTTTCTTGTCCCCTTTTCTTCATCCTATAAATAGAAATTTTCTCTGTTTAGCCTGTATATATAAAGTAATCCTTACCTTAAAAGAAAATATAAACTTAAGTATAGAGGAACTATTTCTTGATTTTTTTTTCATGTTGTCAATGGTAACATACTAATTTTTAATAAATACAAGAAATGCCTCAGGTCTGGAGAGTAGAGCTTAATGTTAGAGCTTAGCATGCACAAAGTTATGGGGCAACACCACAAGAATGAATGAATAGATAAATAAATGAAAAAATGAATGTATGTACATATAAAAATACTTTTATTTATTTATTTTTATTTGACAGAGAAAGAGGAAGAGGGAAAGGGAGAACGGGCGTGCCAGGGCCTCCAGCCACTGCAAACAAACTACAGACACGAGTGCCCCCTTGTGCATCTGGCTAACGTGGGTCCTGGGGAATTAAGCCTGGGTCCTTTGGCTTTGCAGGCAAACACCTTAACCACTAAGCCATCCTTCCAGCCCTGTAGTACCTTTTCTAAAAATAATTTTATTTTATTTATTTATTCTTGAGATAGAGAGTCAGAGACTGGGCACGCCAGGGCCTCTAGCCACTGCAAATGAGCTCCAGATACGTGTGCTCCTTGTGCGTCTGTCTTACACACATCCTGAGGAATTGAACCTGGGTGCTTCGGCATTGCAGACAAGTGCATTGCTAAGCCATCCCTCCAGCCCATACTACCTTTTTAATGGAGAAAAATCATAAGGGAATTGAAGCTAGATTCACTCTAACTGGTTATGATTACATACTTTAAATGAAACAGTCCAGTGTAATTGCAATATTTGTAATGTTGGGCAGGCTTTAACTTCATATCACCTAAGAAACCTATCGCACCTGCACTCAAGTTTTTTGGTTCCTTTGAGGAAAAGAAAAAAAAATTCCTCATTGTCTATTACTTACACAGTTAGCTTACTTATTTACCTTGTTGATACCTTTATGCTCTTTGTTTTGCTAGTAAACACAGTGAACTATTAATACTTTAATATTATTTGTGGTTTTAGTTTTCCTTGCAAACAGATATGACCAGAAGGCAATTGGAATATGAAGCAAGGCAGATCAGAGTTGCAATGGAAGAACAACTGGGTACTTGTCAGGATATGGAAAAACGAGCACAGGTAACTGAATTGTTTCTACACTATACAAATGACATTGCTGTTAACATTTACTGAAATTTGTTATTACAGATATTTGTGAGGCTAGGGTGTAGCTCAGTGGTGGAGCATTTGCCTCACATGTGCTCTGGGTTCAACAGTCAGCACCATGAAGAAAACAAAGTTTTATATATATACATATGTATGTATGTGTATATATATATATATACATATATATATATATATATATATATTTTTTTTTTTTTAAGGTAAGGTTTCACTCTAGTCCAGGCTTACTTGGAATTCACTTTGTAGTCTCAGGGCGGCCTTGAACTCACAGTGATTCTCCCACCTCTGCCTCCCAAGTGCTGGGATTAAAGGCGTGCGCCACCACACCTGGCCTTACCAAGGTATTAATAATTGTCTTATGAGGAACTATTTCAAGATAACAGTTTATCCTGACTCCTGGCCAGTACAACCAATATGTAATTCTGCCTCTACCACATTTTGTTTTCCTTAATATTGTTCTGATCTGCCTTGCAATTATAAGGGTCAAAGAGCATTTTTGAAGTTTTAGTAGCTGATGATTAAGCCTCATTCAGCTCTCCTTTCAATTTTTATGTCTTGCCATTAAGTATATGGAGTAACATTCAGAATATGCCGCTGCTCTTCAGTTTTGCAAAACAGAAGAGAAAACTGTGATAAGATGAAATGAGTTACATAGAAAACATTTCCATATTTGTAAACTCATGTCAAGAAATAACAGCAATTTTGCTATCTATAAGCATTTTTTATTATTGAAATTAGCCTTTCTGTATCCACTAATTAAGTCCTATAGAAATTTTGATGATTACTTTCTTTGTTCCCAAATAAGCATGAGGAATTTTTTTTTTTTTATTTTCACTTAAAAACACATACACACTTCTGGGCTAGAGAGCCAACTTAGTGGGTAAGGCTCTTGCCTGCAAAGCCTAAAGACCCATGTTCAATTCCCCAGTATCCACATAAGCCAAATGCACAAGTTGGCGTGTGCATCTGGAGTTTGTTTGCAGTGGCTAGAGGCCCTGGCAACCCATTTTGTGTCTCTCTCTCTCTCTCTGTACCTCTTTCTCTCTCTGTCCATTGCTCTCAAATAAATAAAAATAAACAAAAAAAAGAAAAATTTAAAAAGAAAATAAATCATAAGTAAACTTTATATTAATTTGAAAAAGTAAAGTAGTAATAAGGTTCTATTATTTCAATCAATATAATAATTTTTCCTTTTCTAAAATATTTTATATTTTATTTATTTATTTGAGAGAGAGGCAGAGGCAGAGACAGAATGGGCATACTAGGACCTCCAGCCGTTGGTAAACTCTAGACACATGCGCCATCTTATGCACCTGACTTATATGTGTCCTAGGGAATTGAACCTGGGTCCTTTGGCTTTGTAGGCAAGTGCCTTAACCCTTAAGCCATCTCTCCAGCCCTCAGTATAGTTTTTGATTAGAATCACATCAAGTATATAGATTAAGAAGATGGTGTGTCTTTACAATATCAAACCTTCTCAATTTAAAAGGATGACCAAAAGCACACTCCTTGGTTCAAATACCATACTTGCTACTTACCAGCATTGTGATCTCGGCAAACTCTTTACCTTAGTTTCCTCATCAGTTTAAGATTCTTTTGGATTTTCTATAGTTACATTGTGTGCAAAGGACAATAATTTGTTTTTTTTATAGTCCTTATAGTTGGGGCTTTCCCCCCCCCCTCCCATTTCTTGCATAAGAAATTGCATCTCTGAATGGAAGCAATGTCACTGGTCTTGTTTTGGCTTTAAAGAGAATCCTAAAAATTCACAATTAAATATGTTGTTCACTCAAAATTAAGGAATTTATATTATTGTCTAATTTTTGAGAGTTATCCTGAATCTGCATTATTCTAATTTTTAGTCCCTTTTTCTAAAGTCATACCAACTCCATACTAAACATGATATATTTCAGATTGTTATGTAGAAAAAGGAAAAATATCAGGACATGGGATGATAGGTACACTTCACTATGTCAAAATTTAAGGTGAGGGTCATATATTTGAACACAGGGCTGCATGCTTATACAGAAATTCATTTACCAATTCCTAAACTATGTTACTATGTTACATACCATCCTGCACTTATGGCATTTCAGATGTTGAAAATTTCATGTTCCCTTAAAATTTTGGCTCTCCCTACAAAAGAAACTTTTGATTTCCCATATAATTCTCTCATTATTAAGTCTTCCTTATTTATATTTAATGGTATGTAATGTATTTAATGATTTCTATATCATTAAAGTTCTTCTGAAGATGTATTTTGACTTCAAAAAAAAAAGAAAAAGGAAAAATAACCTACTGCATTTTTTAATTTTTGTGTTGAGAAACAGAAGCACAAGGGACATCATATCAGAAATCCTCCACATCAGTGTACATCAGGACATTGGCAGACTTCAGGACTTAACTGAGAGAATGCTAGTACAGAAATGCAGTGTTTCCTGTATTTATCCTCTAAATACTAAATTTTGATGTAGGACTTTATTGGTATAGAAGGAATGATAACATAGAAAGGGAGAAAACATTTATGTAGGAAGCCAGGAATTGTGTACTTTAGTTGTTTCTCTAAAGCCAAGTAATGAGAACCACCTACTTTGAAAATTGAGTACTCATCTTCAGAATATTTTGAAAAATGTAGCATTACTTCAGTCACTTTACATTACATGAATTGGCCATGGTAATTATTGTGAATTAGAGAATGTTATTTGCTCTAAGCTTACTACTTTAACAGTTATACTAGAGAATTAATGAAGTTGGAATGTTACAGGAAAAAGGATGTATTGATGTTTCAGTGGCATAACAAAACGACTTTGATGTTTTCTGTTCCTACATAACATTGGATAGCTACAGCAGTAAGCATTTTTATTATTTATCTGTTAATGACTATATGCTCATGTTTTTATGATGGGACTGACAATCAAAGATCATTTGGAAACTAACTTCTAATGCTATTTTTCTTTATTAAAACAGTTGCTTTATAATTTTGATACTTCAGTATTAGGATACCCACTATGTAATTATTATTTAAAAATCATGCATTGTCAATACTTATTTTTTAGAAATATTTTTATTCATTTATTTGCAAGCAGAATGAGATAAAAGAGAGAAAGAGAATGGGCACATCAGGGCTTCCAGCCACTGCAAACAAACTTCAGATGCATGTTTCACCTTATGCATCTGACTTTATATTGGTACTGGGGAATCACACCAGGGTCGTTAGGCTTTGTAGGCAAGCACCTAAAACCCTCCAGCCCAGTACTTAGTTTTAAATGCTACATTTGATTTATTGTAATGATAATTTTTGAAAGTTTTTTTAAATTTATTTATATTTTGAGGCCGTATGGTGGGGGGGGGCTACATAGAGAATTGGCATGCCAGGGCCTCTAGCCACTGCAAATGAACTCCAGGCACATGTTCTCCCTTGTGCATATGACTTACATGTATACTAGGTCCTTTGGCTTTGCTGGCAAGCATGTTAACTGCTAAGTTATCTCTCCATCCCTAAAGCTAATGTTTTTTTGTTTGTTTTTATTCTTATTTATTTGAGAGCGACAGGCAGAGAGAAGAAAGAATGGATGCTTCAGGGCTTCCAGCCACTGAAAACGAACTCCAGATGTGTGCACCCCCTGTGCATCTGGCTAACATGGGTCCTGGGGAATTGAGCCTCGAACCAGCGTCCTTAGGCTTTACAGGCAAGCACTTAACCACTAAGCCATCTCTCCAGTCCCCTAAAGCTAATTTTTAAAAATCAATTCAGCTTTCAAAGTCTTTTAATGTAATGATTCGGGTTTTTCCACTGTATTAATTACTTTCCTCGTTGCTGTAATCAAATTATCTGTCAGGAAGCAACTCAAAGGAGAAAGGGCTTATTTTGGCTTAAATTTTAAGATACAGTCCATTATGGCAGAGAAGGCATGATAGCAGGAGCATGAAACAGCTGGTCACATTGTTTTCATAGCAGGAAACTGAGCATAAACAGGAAGTGGGGCTGGACTAGAAAACTTCAGTGCCCAACACCAGTGACCCACTTCCTCCAGGGAAGCTCTGCCTCTTAAAAGTTTCACAACCTTCCCAAAGGACCAAGTATTCAAACACATGGCCCAACAGGAGACATTTCACATTCAAACTATAACACTACTTCTTATTAGTATTGATCAAACTTAAAAGCTGGAGAGACGGCTCAGGAGTTAAAGGTGCTTGCCTGCAAAGGCTGCTGGCCAGGGTTTAATTCCATGGCACCCACATAAAGCTGGATGCAAAGTGGCACATGTATCTCTGATCCCAACATACCTACAACAGTGGGAGGCAGAGCCAGAAGAACCTGAAGCCCTTGGGCCAGTTAGTCTGACATTCCTTTGCAGTCTGGCAACTCATTTGTAGTAGCAAAAGACCTGTCTTGGGTGGGAGAGATGGCTCAGCAGTTAAGGTACATACCTGCAAATCCTAATGACGCAGGTTCAGTTCCCCAGTACTCACATAAAGCCAGATGGACAAAGTGCACATGCATCTGGAGTTCATCTGCAGTGGCTAGAGGCCTGGCATGTCCATTCTGTCTCCTTCCCCTTCCTTTTCTCCCCCTTCTCTCTGCATATCTCTGTTCTCAAGTAATAATACCTGTCTCAAAGAAGGTAGAGCAAAGGCACCTCAAATTTTTAATTTACCCCTACATATGCATGAGTCTCTCTCTCCCTCTCACACACATGTGCACGCACGTGCATCCACACACACACACACAGCTTATTAAAGTCTGATATTTTGTTGTTTGTTTTGTTTGTGCTTAGACACTTTCACATTCCGTAGCCAAGACTGGCCAGAATTCATTGCATATCCCAAGCTGACCTCAAACTCTTGGTGATCCTTCTGCTTCAGCCTCCCAAATTCTGGGATTAAAGACATAGAATCTAGCATTTAAAAATAACAAATGTAGGAGGGGGGAGAACTGGCGGGATGGCTTATCAGCTAAGGCATTTGCCTGCAAAACCAAAGGACCCAGGACCCACGTTAGCCAGATGCACAAGGGGGCACACACGTCTGGAGTTTGCAGTGGCTGGAGGCCCTGACACGCCCACTCATATTCTCTCTCTCTCCCTCTTTCTCTGTCAAATAAATAAATATATATATATTTTTAATAATTTTAAAAAATAGGGGCTGGAGAGATGGCTTAGTGGTTAAGGTGCTTGCCTGCAAAGCCAAAGGACCCAGGTTTGATTCCCCATGACCCATGTAAGCCAGATGCATAAGGGGGCACATGCACCTGGAGTTTGCAGCCTCTAGAGACTCTGGCACGCCCATCCCTCTGCACCTTAAAGTAAATAAGTATTTTTAAAAAAAAGCAAAGCCGGGCATGTAGGAGGATTGCCAAGAGTTCAAGGCCACCCTGAGACTACATAGTGAATTCCAGGTCAGCTTGACCTAGCATGAGACCTTACCTCAGAAAACCAAAAAAAAAAAAAGAAAAAAAAAAATCCCAGTATGGTGGCACACACTTTTAATTCCAGGTCTTCATAGGCAGAGGAAGGAGGATCACTGTGAGTTCAAGGCCAACCTGAGACTAAAAAGTGAATTCCAGGTCAGCCTGAGCTAAAGCAAGACCCTACCTTAAAACAGTATTAATAATAATATTTTTCATGTTTTCTTCAGTCCTATGTAGTTCATTCTATAGTTGCTGCTTTGTGATTATTTGATGGTCTCTTTATAGCATGAATGCAAATCTGGACCATCTTTTTAATACCTGTATTTGAAGGAAAAGTAATACTTACTTGGGAGGCACAGAGAGAAGGGTCACAAGTTCAAAGCTATCTTGAGCTATGTAGCAAGTTCCAGGCTAAGCTAGGGAAAGCCTGCCATAAAATCAAGTAGTTTAGCTGCAGTAGGTACTTAGAAAATCTTAACATTACTGGGTTGTAATGGGAATAACTGTCAGAGTGCTTAGTTCTACTGTTTAAAAAAGCCTTGATGTTTATTGAAATAGATCATATGTTCTTCCCTTCTACAGTTATACCATCCTGTATATAAATCAACTACATTATATTAATTCTAGATAAATATAAAAATTAAATTCAACCACCAGGCATGATGCTTATGTCTGTGATCCCAGTACTTGGAAAACCAAGGCTGGAAGATAATGTGAGTGTAAGGCCAGACCGAGATACATCATGAGTTCCAGACCTGCCTATCTCAAAACAATAATTAGGGAGAGTTTTGAAAGGTATAATTTCTTTTTTTTTTTTTTTTTTTTTTTTTGGTTTTTTGAGGCAGGATCTCACTCTAGCTCAGGCTGACCTGGAATTCACTATGTAGTCTCAGGGTGGCCACAAACTCACGGTGATCCTCCTACCTCTGCCTCCCAAGTGCTGTGATTAAAGGCATACACCACCACGCCCAGATCTTTTGAAATATTTTTGAAAATAACTTTGGAGAGGGAGTTTGGGATTGACCCCAGGGCACCACACACGCTAACTACTACCACTGAACTACTAAAAATAGCTTTGGTTTATTAATCTTTATAGTATATGTGCTATGCAGTTTAATATGACTTATATTTTTATAGTTTTGTTTACCAGATCTAAAGATCTAGTGCATGAAGTTCAATATACTAAAAAAAGCTTGGGCTAGAGAGATTGCTCAGTAGTTAAGGTGCTTGCCTGAAAAGCCTAAAGACCTAGGTTTGATTCCCTAGTACCCACCTAAACCAGATACACAAGGTGACACATGCATCTAAAATTCAGTTGTGGTGGCTGGAGGCCCTGGCATACCCATATTCTCATTCTATCTGCCTCTCTCCCTATCACTCCCTTTAAAAAAAAAAAAAAAACTTGAAATATCTCCAATTTGTCATTTATGTAGCATTGAGCTGTTAAGTGGTACAGTATGATTCTTTACAATAATGTTTTTAATAAAACTATGTCTAATTTTGCCTCTTACTGTAGCGAAGAATAACCAGAATTCAACAAATAGAGAAGGACATCCTTCGTATACGACAGCTTTTACAATCCCAAGCAACAGAAGCAGAGGTTAGTAAATGACCTTTTGTGGTATATAAATATAGGTAGTTATTCCTAGAAAATACCTATAATTAATGTGACATCATGGAAATATGGGTATTCTTCTAAAGAGAGATACGCTATAACTTTTTTCATAAAGTTATCAGAAGCCTTGACTATTTTGACTTCATAATTTTTCAGAGCAAAATTTATAGTCATTAGGCTAGTCATTATGCTAAAGGTGTGGGGTCCCACACCTTTAATACCAGCACGTGGGAGACAGAAGTGGAAGATCACAGTGAGTTCAAGGTCAGCTAGAATAGAATGTGTGTATATACACATATATGTATAGTCATTAATAAAGATGCCTCATTTTAGCTGTCAGTTTATACATTATCAAATAACTAATTTAGCTGTCATCACCTATAAGATTTTTCCTTATATTTACATTGTGAGAAAACAGATCAAACATGTTTGCCTGTGCTTACTCCACATATTCCATTAAAATGATAGTAAAGGGATTAAATGAAAGAGGCACAGGGGTGGAAGGATGGCTTGGCAGTTAAGGCACTTGCCTGTGAAGCCTAAGGACACAGGTTTGATTCCCCAGTAACCATGTAAGCCAGATGCACAAAGTGGCACATGTGTCTGGAGTTCTTTTGCAGCACCTAGAGACACTGGTACACCCTCTCTCTCTCTCTCTCTCTCTCTCATAATAAAATTCGAGGAGATGGTAAATAAATTGTAACTATTGTAGCTTGTTGTAGGGAATAAGGAAAGCCATGAAGCAACGTAGTACATACTGTGGGATCCTAAAGGGTCCAAATTAGCTGTACCAGGCAACCTAAGTGTGAAAAGTGGCTGGAAGCACGATAGTTGAAAATCTGTGAAGAAGCAGATGAATGCTCGCTTTGGCAGTACATACACTAAAACTGGAACGATACAGAGAAGATTAGCATGGCCCCTGCACAAGGATGACACACAAATTCGTGAAGCATTCCATTAATAAGGAAGGAGGAGGAGGGGGGAGAAAGAAGAAGCAGATGAGCTTCCAAAAACTTCACAGTCTGAAACAGCTCAGTGACTCCTCCTCCTTTCCATGCCTAGCAAAAAATGGGTGATTCCCACTCCCCTACCCCACACCAGAAAAGATGAGTATCTTTGGATAAGGATAAGCCTAGTGTAATTAAAGTTGGAGATGCCATACAGAAATCCATATCAGCTGAAAATATACTTAATGTTGAAACCTACCTCATCCTCCACACTTGCCATCTCTAAGCAAGTTTTGTAAGGAACTTACTTGAGAAAGCTAACCCAAACAGAAGAGCTGAAGATACTTGGGTTGGAAGATCCCCCAGTTCAGCTAAGCCACCATGGAGCCACTGTTGTTGATAAACCTTCATCACACAGGCATACATAGCTTCATTTAACTTTTTTATACCTAGCTCACTCTCAGAATGAATAGAGGTCAATACTGTTGACCACTAGACATTTTAATTAAGTTTCTGGTAGGAAAGATTATAGAAATAGTTAATTTCTTCTTGTTGAAAGAAGAAAACTTCAAGAATAAAAGTAACATTAATTTTCTGAACATCTGCCAGGTATAGTGTTGCATGCCTATAAACCCGGCACTTGTGAGGTGAAGTCAAGAGGATTAGGAGTTCAAGGTCAACTTGGGGTACATAATACCGTGTCTTAAAACACCAGATGGGGGCTGGAGAGATGGCTTAGCGGTTAAGCGCTCTCCTATGAAGCCGATGGACCCTGGTTCGAGGCTCGGTTCCTCAGGTCCCACATTAGCCAGATGCACAAGGGGGCGCACGCGTCTGGAGTTCGTTTGCAGAGGCTGGAAGCCCTGGCGCGCCCATTCTCTCTCTCTTTCCCTCTATCTGTCTTTCTCTCTGTGTCTGTCGCTCTCAAATAAAAAAAAAAAAAAAAAAAAAAACACCAGATGGATGGATGGTAGTTAGATAGACAGGAATAATATCTTCAATAGAAAAATATAATGCATTCGTAGAGCAAGAAAAAGATGACATAAAATAGAACACTTAGAATAAAAAAATGAAAGAGCTCATGGAAGTTGAAATTTCAGCAGAAATGAAAAACTCAGTAGAAAAGCTAAAAAATGATTTTTTCATAAGTAAAACAAAGATAATGAATAGAAAATAGAAATTATCATTCTGCGTTTCAATATCCAAATAAAAGGAGGCCCAAGGAGAGTGGACAAACTGGAAAGGCAAAATTATATTAAAAATAAATTAAGCCAGGCATGGTGGCGCATGCCATTAATACTAGCACTCGGGAGGCAGAAGTAGGTGGGTCACCGTGAGTTCCAGTTCAGCCTCAGCTAGAGTGAGACCCTACCTCGAAAAACCAAAAAATAAAATAATAATAATAATTAATTGATTAAAATTTCCCAAAATTAAAAGGTATAGTTTCCCAAATAAAATAGTCTCTCCAATATTTGATATCACGTAAGAAAATAATCCCATCCAAAGACCACATTGTGATGAAATATCACATCATTGGAGATGAAAGGAAAATCCTGAAACCCAGAGAAAGAAGAGAAAACAAAGTTCACACGGAGGAACAAAACTAGAAAGGTTTTTATTTAGCAGCCAACACTGGAAGGTGGGAGGTACATTGCAATCTCTTAAAACTTTTGAAAATTATTTTCAGCTCTTTTGACCCAAATTTGACTCTTATGTCCACAATTCAGTTCAATTTTTTTTTAAGTTTTATTAACATTTTCCATGATTACAAAATATATCCCATGGTAATTCCCTCCCTCCCCACCCCCACACTTTCCCATTTGAAATTCCATTCTCCATCATATTACCTCCCCAGTTCAATTTTTATTCTAACTACCTAGAGTTAGTATTAGACTCCACAAGTAAAATCATAGTCAATTACAAGCCTGCTCTCACTTCATTTAATCAGGCCCAGTTTTTGAGTGTCCTACCTACCCTGATTATAAATCTCACGCAAGTGGATGTACTACACTACATTTCCTTCTAACACTGCCCAGACCTTACAAGGTAAGGCAAGTCCTTTTACTGCCCACCCCTTTTGTGCTAACCATTAAGCTTTGGTGTCCCCAGCTTATGTCTACCAGTTTAAAAGTCTAAGCCTTCCCATACTCCCCTAAGGTTAGATAAATCACTAAAATGGCTAAGAAGTTACTAAAACTCTAGCCTTACAATTCCACTTTTATTATAAGGGTATACAACTAGAGTCAAATTAGATAGGGCAAGATTTACAAGAGAGGAACATAAGATTGTATATTCATGCATTCCCTCTCTCTCTCTGTCTAAAATCTGCCCCTGTAATCCTCATTTTCTAGCACTGCTACAAGTTTATTTGGGGTTGGAGACCTCAGAAGTTTTGTTTTTATTTGGTACTATAAAATAACTTAACTTTGATATTCCTAGCAGCTTTATATACCACACTTATAATTGGATACTGTTCTGCAATAAAAAGTACCTTTCTGGGGCTGGAGAGATGGCTTAGCGGTTAAGCGCTCGCCTGTGAAGTCTAAAGACCCTGGTTCAAGGCTTGATTCCCCAGGACCCACGTTAGCCCAATGCACAAGGGGGCGCACACATATGGAGTTTATTTGCAGTGGCTAGAGACTCTGGCACGCCCATTCTCTCTCTCTCTCTCTCTCTCTCTCTCTCTCTCTCTCTCTCTATCTGCCTCTTTCTCTCTGTGTCTGTTGTTCTCAAATAAATAAATGAACCAAAAAAAAAAGTAACTTCCAGCAATCACTGGTAGCATAATACAATATAGATGAACATTAAAAACCTACTAGGTGAAATAAGCCAGGTATATACATCTATTTGTATAAAATGCCTAGAAGGGGAAACTTAAAAAAAAATACCCGGGTATTATGGCTAATGCCTGTACTCTCAGCTCTTGGGAGATGATACAGGGGGATGGAGTTGCAAAGCCAGCTTGGGACGCATACATCAAAACCACACAAAATAGACTGGTGGTTACCTTGTGCTAGAGTGGGGATAAGGATTAGCTGTAAATAGGCAGGTGGACCTTACTAGAATGATGAAACTGTTCTAAAGCTGGTTTGTGGTGGTACATTTGCTGAATTTCACACATAATAGTAGATTTTGTGGCATACAAATACCTCAACCAAAATGCTTTTAAGGTTTTTAGCCAAGTGAGTGGTATACTGTGGTAATCCTAATACTCAGGGGGTGGACGCAAGGAAGATCAGGAGCTCAGTGCCCTATATGTGCTACATAAGACCTTGTCTCAAAAATGCATACATGCACGCATACCTACATACATGTATACTTTTTTCTCAGACCTATAAGTAAGCATAGAAAGCCTTGGGGAAGTTTGAAAGTAAGTTTGATAATGAAGAAACAGATGGCCTTATTCTTTATTAGGAGTCAGTAGTAGCCTCTCTTGTGTACAGCTTTAGTAATTTTTGATAGTGATACAAAAGTGTATGTGTGCCTATAGACTAGGGCCAGTGGGATAATCCAGGTGAGTGAACTGGAAGAAGCAAAAGAGAAAAGTAGTGGTGCATGTTAAGTGGAGATTGGGCTAGGGAGTTGGGTTGTGGAGTTGAGATTCCATCTGTGTTTTTCCCGTATACTGGGTCTATAACAGAAACCCTCACTTAGGGTCTTTGCACCTCCATTTCTTTGCAGCATAGAAATAATAATAGTGCTTCACAGGGTAATAAAAAAGAAGTCAGTAGCTGTTAACTGATTTGGGCCTAGAGACATTGGTTGCTTTTTTTTTTTTTTTTAATTTTATTATATTCACCATTATTATCAGTATTTGGTTATTTTTTGTTTGTCATTTTGTTTTATTTACCCCTCTGGGTATTTTAGGGTTATCTTTCTTTATCTGAACATTAATATATCGTCCTACCTTTAGACAGTTTCATTTCATCTTGGGGCTTATGTAACCATATATATATGTTATGGGCTCTTAAACTGTTCTGGCCAGATTCTTAAATCTATATTTCTGCTGTACATCTCTACTTAAGGTGTGTCAAAGACACTTTAAATCCAACATACCAACAGTATAATAAATGGCATACTGCTAAGTCCACTTTACTGCCCCCCACTGAGCCCCTCAAATCCTCATATTCATTCTTGTTTATCTCTGTGCTTAGCCCCTTCATGTTAAATTGTGCCAGCTAAGGATCGCAGGAGTAAGACTTGATACCCCATAGCAAGATGTACTTTCCACACTGCTGTGACAAACTAACACAAGCAATTTAAGGGTTTAATTTAACCCATAGTTGGGGACCGTACAGTCCATCATGCTAGGGACTGCAAGGCAACAGAAGCATGAGGTGGCTGGTGACATTGTGTCTATAGTCGGGAAACAGTAAGATGAATGCTGATGCCCGGCTCCCTTTCTCCTTTCTTCCCTTTTTATTCAGTCTGGGACCCAAGTCCATAGCATAGTGCTGCCTACCTTCAGAGTGTGCGGGTTCTTCCCTCCTTAGTTAAGCCACCATCATCTGGGTAATGCCAAATCTAGTCAAGTTAATAATCAAGGTAAACACCACAAGTTCACCCCTTGTCAACTTGACAGCCAAATACATCACTTTTATATCATAACATTCCTCCACTGGCCCTCAACGGCTCATGGCCATCTCATAATACAGAGTGCATTTAGTCCATCTCAGGATTCTCCAGAGCAGTTCTAACACAGCTCAGCATCTCTCCTGAGACTCAGCGCAACCTCTTAACTGTGATCCTCTGTAGTCACAAAGGAAGTTACATACTTTCAGTACACATTGAATCAGCATAAACATGGGGAGCATAGCAAAGAAAGATCAAACCAAAGACAGACTGAAATCCAGCAGGGCAAATACCTGAGCTTCGTCTCTGTGCCTTGCAGCTGGGACTGGTGGTGGCATCATTTGGGCTCCACCTGGCTTGGATAGCACTGTGCCTGCACTTCTGCCTCCTGTAGCACATGTAACCTCTCTCTCGAGTTCCCTTCTGTGCCTCCGCTTTCTTCAGGAGGCACCACAACTCTGGCATGTCCAGCATCCTGGGCACTTCACTGCAGTTTCGGCTTCCGCTTCACACAGTGGTATTTCAGAACCTCCTTGCAAACTCTCCAACTCTGCCATATGCTGCCTGGCCCCTGCACCTTCCCAAACCAGCCAGCCTTTGTGACTGTGTAGCTCTTGAATTTTGTATATGTCTGCAAAGCCACATGGCTTCTGCTTCCAACTCAAGCTGCAAGTGTAAGGTGCACTCTTCCCCTTCTATCACATCTGTAGTGGTCCTGGTGAACCCTGGAAAACATTTTCCTAGTCTTTTCTAGCAAGGAACCTCTTCAGTGGCAACTTCGTATCAGTGAAATCATTTTTAAAACCTTTTAAATGAATTTATGCTTCTGAAAGCTGGAGAAGTAGTGGGAAAGGCCTTGTGTTGTTCTTCAGGTGCCTTTCTGTCGTCCTAGTACAAAGTGCGAGGGTCCTCCCTGTTGTGCTGCACATTGTAACAACTGCAGGTGTTTATCTACGCCTCCTCATCTGCAACCTAAACTCACTCTGCTCCTTTCCTTGCCGAACTGCATGTTTTCCATATGTTTCTGTTCTCTTTCTCGAAACTGTAAATCTGACTGTATTGATTATTTTTTGTATTACTGTGACCAAATAGTCTGATAAAAGCAACTTAAGGAAGGAGGATTTGTTTCAGCTTACATTTTGCATTTACAATCCATCATGGCTAGGGAGGCATGGAGGCAGGGGCTTGAAGCAGCTGGTCACATTCAGAATGTCCACTATCAGGAAGCAAAGAGGCTGGTGCTTAGCTAACTTTCTCCTTTTTATACAGTCCAAGATCACTAGCTCATGGAATGACACTGCCCAATTAGGTTGGGTCCTCCCACCAAGTCTATAAAATCCCTCACAACAGTTCCCGAGATTTGTTTCATGATAATTCTAAATCCTGTCAAGTTGACAGCCAGCTGTTAACCATCACACTAAGAGCAGTATGCAATAACCATGCTGTGGCCAGCATGTAATGAATGTATCTTAAAATTTCCCACCAAAAAAAAATGTAGCCCATTACCTCTCACCTCAGCCTCATTCCCATGTTCAAAACATGGGCAGAAAGCAGCCAGACTTTTTTGCTAGAATGCTAGATTTATTTTATCATATTTTCAAGTTAACTGTTTAAAAAGGAAATTTGAACAAAATGATCTATAAATCTTTTGTTTTAGTTTTTTGTAATCTTTTATGAGAGAGACCATGCATGAGAGAGAATTGGCCCATCAGAGCCTCCAGCCACTGCTGTCAAACTCCAGATGCATACCTCACCTTGTGTGTCTGGCTTATGTGGGATCTGGAGGGGCAACCATGGGTCATTAGGCTTTGCAGGCAAGCACCTGAACCACTAAGCCATCTCTCCAGCGCCCCCCCCTTTTTTTTTTAAGTTTTTTGAGGTAGGGTTTCACTCTGGTCCCAGCTGATCTGGAATTTACTGTGTAGTCTCAGGGTGGCCTCAAACTCATGGCGATCTTTCTACCTCTGTCTCCCAAGTGCTGGGATTAAAGGTGTGTGCCACCACACCTGGCCCTTTCAAGACATTTTTAATGATCTAGAAAGGTTTGCAGTTTGAAAATTTTCAGTAGAAGGTATAACGTAATGATCTACTTTTATGTTAGATTATTAAATTAATTTTTATTTTTGAATATCATTTTCCTAGAGCAAGCAAGCAAATATTTCTATATAAGATAGTAGAAAAGTATTTTCTTTGACTCAGCAGTAGTTTTGACAAAGTGACTGGTTTGTACTAAATATATTTGTTTTGAAATGACTACTCTTACTGGATAAAATCTCACTTTTACTTCATGTAACAGATGATGGTGGTTACATTAGAAAAATACTCTTTTTTATTCATTATCTGTATCTAAGGGCTTGTCATTTTTGTTTTCATGTGACTTTTATTAGCAGAAAATGTGTATGCTGTGTATAAATATGCCTACACGAGAGCCCTTTGTGAGCTTAGATGATAGTTCAACTGCTATATTTGCAGCTCCATTTAATGCCAGAATCACGTGTTCTTGCAGAAAAGACAGTTACTTGTTCTAGTTGGGTTATATTCCTGATAGTGATGAGAGCACAGCGGTGGAGGGCGGTGTTTCTGAGTCTCAGGAAATCCTTTGTCTTGTGCAGCTCAGATGCTCAAGGGACACACACTTCACTCTCCTCTTGCAGAAGTTGACTACTGCTGTGCTAGACGTTTGCAGTGTTGCATGCAGTTCCATGCTTCTGTCATTCAAAGCCTTAAAACAAAAAAGAAGCTGTGGGCTATAAAAGCCCACACCATTTTTGTATATAATGATGCTAACTTTATGTTAACAGAGGTCATCTCAGAGCAAGCATGAAGCCAGCTCACAGGAAGCTGAGCGGCAGAATGAAGGTCAAGGAGTGGCAGAACTCAACATGGCAACTTCTGGTAGTGGTCAGGTAAGTGATTTATTCTATCATATTTTCAAGTTAACTGTTTAAAAAGGAAATTTGAACAAGATGATCTATAAATCTTTTGTATTTCCTTAGAATGGCTATCTCCAGAAGCAGTCAGTATCAAAGTACTTATTACATTTAACAGTAATGCTTTCTAAATTTGTGGGTCTGTTGTCATAACTCTATGTTGTGTTTCTGTGGTACTCTAAAATGGTGTGAATATAGCATTTTTTTAAAAAAATAGTTTGGTTATATGTGCAATTGACCTAGTTATTGCTTTGGAATAGGTTTGCTCTTTCTCTAAGGCATTCTGTACAAAGAAATGGCCATGTGTTTTAAAAATTACCACAGGATGCCCCTCTCTCTCTTTTTCACTCAAATAAATAAATAAAAATAAACAAAAAATATTGTGCCAGGGCTGGAGAGATGGATTAGAGGTTAGCGCTTGCCTGTGAAGCCTAAGGACCTCAGTTTGAGGCTCGATTCCCCAGTACCCACATAGCCAGGTGCAATCTGGAGTTCGTTTGCAGTGGCTGGAGGCCCTAATGTGCCCATTCTCTTTCTCTCGCTCTCTCTCTGTTGCTCTCAAATAAATAAATAAAAATAAACAAAAATTACCACAGGACTTTTTAAAAATAATTTTTACTTTATATTGTATTTCAAGGTTACATAAATCTAGAAGTACAGATCTTATTGAAAGGGATGGTTCTGATGCTCATAAATAATATAGATCTAGCTTAATTATATGTGTTACATTATTTTTACCATCAATTGAAGTTGCCACCATTTTCTATTATAGTTTTTTTTTTTTTTTTTTTTTTTTTTAAATTTTTTAATTTTTTTTTTTTTATTTATTTATTTGAGAGCGACAGACACAGAGAGAAAGACAGATAGAGGAAGAGAGAGAGAATGGGCGCGCCAGGGCTTCCAGCCACTGCAAACGAACTCCAGACGCGTGCGCCCCCTTGTGCATCTGGCTAACGTGGGACCTGGGGAACCGAGCCTCGAACCGGGGTCCTTAGGCTTCACAGGCAAGCGCTTAACCGCTAAGCCATCTCTCCAGCCCTCTATTATAGTTTTATTGACATACAATTCAATGTGACAAAACTTTTGGAGTGTACTATAGTTTTCAGATTTTCTTCAGTGAATTTTTTATGTTGTAAAACAAGTGATTTGTTGTTGTTGTTTGTTTTGTTTTTGTTTTTGGAGATAGGGTCTCACTCTGGCTCAGGCTGACCTGGAATTAACTATGTAGTCTTAGGGTGGCCTCAAAGTCACAGCGATCCTCCTACTTCTGCCTCCCAGGTGCTGGGATTAAAGGCGTGCACCACCATGCCTGGCTAAAATGAATGACTTTATAAAAAAGTAAAATTTCACTAAATTGGCTTTAAGATAATTTTCCTACTGTCAATATAAAAAATTACTTCAATTTTTCTAGGTTACTTTTTTAAAAAAAATTTTATTAACATTTTCCATGATTATAAAATATATCCCATGGTAATTCCCTCCCTCCCCACCCCCACACTTTCCCATGTGAAATTCCATTCTCTATCATATTACCTCCCCATTACAATCATTGTAATTACATATATACATTATCAACCTATTAAGTATCCTCCCCCCTTCCTTTCTCTACCCTTTATGTCTCCTTTTTACCTTACTAGGTTACTTTTGAATGGTACTATCCATTAAAAAGAAAAACATGTTTCTGGGCTGGAGAGATGGCTTAGTGGTTAAGGCGCTTGCCTGAGAAGCCTAAAGACCTGTGTTTGACTCTCCAGGTCCCACGTAAGCTAGACGCACAGGTGACACAAGTGCGCAAGGTTGCACATGTGCGCAGGTGGCGCACATGTCTGGAGTTCGATTGCAGTGGCTGGAGGCCTTGGCATGCCAGTTCCCTCCCTCCCTCACCCTCCCTCACCCACTCTCCCCATCCTTACCCCCCACCCCGCTCCCCGCTCTCTCTCTGATAAAAAGAATATATTTCACTAGGCATGGTGGCACACACCTTTAATCTCAGTATTTGGGAAGCAAAGGTAAGAGGATTGCTGTGAGTTCAAGCCACTCTGAGACTACATAGTGAATTCTAGGTCAGCCTGAGCTAGAATGAGTCCCTACCACAAAAAACAAACAACTAAAAGAATGTTTCTGTTAGTTTATTTAGACTTAAAGCTTAAAATTCCTCATAACCTGCACTTGGGAGGCAAATGTATGAAGATCACTATGAGTTTGAGGCCAGCCTGGGACTACAGAGTAAATGCTAGGTTAGCTGGGGCAGAGTGACATTTCACCTCCAAAAGGCCAAAATACATATATATCCTCATCACCAAAAATTTAAATTTCTTTTACTGAACTAAAACGGAGATATTTCATTCAATACCACTATTTAAAATTATCTAGCAACACAACATACCAAAACCTTTGGGACAGAATGAAGGCAGTCCTGAGAGGGAAATTTATAGCTTTAAGTATCTATATTAAGAAATTAGAAAGGTTGCTAGTAAACAACTTAATGCTTCACTTTAAGGCCTTAGGAAAAGAACAAGGCAAATCAAAAATTAGTAGACAGACAGGGCTGGAGAGATGGCTTAGCGGTTAAGCACTTGCCTGTGAAGCCTAAGGACCCCAGTTCAAGGCTCGATTCTCCAGGACCCACGCTAGCCAGATGCACAAGGGGGCACATGCATCTGGAGTTCGTTTGCAGTGGCTGGAAGCCCTGGTGCACCCATCCCCCTCCCCTCGCCTCTTTCTTTCTCTGTCACATTCAAATAAATAAATAAATGAACAAAATTTTTTTAAGTTATTACCAAAAAAATCAGTAAATAGGAAGAAATAATAAAAATTAGGTCAGAAGGGCTGGAGGGATGGCTTAGTGGTTAAGGTATTTGCCTGCAAAGCCAAAGGACCCAGGTTCGATTCCCCAGGACCCACGTCAGCCAGATGCACAAGGGGGCACAAGTGTCTGGAGTTTGTTTGCAGTGGCTGGAGGCCCTAGCGCACCCATTTTCTCTCTCTCTCTCTCTCTCTCTCTCTCTCTCTCTCCCCTTCTCCCCCTCACTCCCTCCCTTTCTCCCTCCTTCCTTCCCTCTCTCCTTCCCTTCCTCTTTCTCTGTCAAGTAAATAAATAAATAAAAATAATGTAATTAAAAGATTAAGTCAGAAATTAATGAAATAGAAAACAAAAAAAAAAAGTCCAAATAATCAATGAAGCAAAGAATTGATTCTTTGAAAGGATAAACACACAGACATCAGTAGTCTTCCTATATGCTAATAACAAACACACAGAGGATGAAATTAGAGAATCACTCCCATTCACAATTGCATCAAAATAATAATAATAATAATAATAAAGTACCTTGGAATAAACGTAACCAAGGAAGTGAAGGACCTCTACAATGAAAACTTTAAAACCCTCAAACAAGAAATTGCAGAAGACAGTAGGAAATGGAAAGACATCCCTTGTTATTGGATTGGAAGAATCAATATTGTGAAAATGTCAATCTTATCAAAAGCAATCTATACATTTAATGCAAGCCCCATGAAAATTTCAATGGCATTCTTTATGGAACTAGAAAAAACAATCCAAAAATTCACTTGGAAACACAAAAAACCTCAAATATCTAAAACAATTTTTAGCAAAAAAGTAAGGCTGGTGGTATCACCATACCTGATTTTAACCTATACCACAGAGCCATAACCAAAACAGCATGGTACTGGCACAAAAGCAGACATGTAGATCAATGGAAAAGAATAGAGGACCCAGATGTAAGTCCAGGTAGCTATAGCCACCTGATCTTCAACAAAAATGCCAAAAATACTCATTGGAGAAAAGACAGCCTCTTCAGCAAATGGTGCTAGGAAAACAAGATATGTATCTGTAGAAGGATGAAAATAGATCTTTATCTCTCTCCATACACAAGTCCAAATGGCTCAAAGGTCTTTTTTATTGATGTTGTTTTGTTTTGTTTTTTGAGGTAGTCTCCCTAGCTCAGGCTGAACTGGAATTCACTATGTAGTCTCAGGGTGGCCTCGAACTCACAGAGATCCTCCTACCTCTGCATCTGAGTGCTGGTATTAAAGGTGTGCGCCACTACACCCAGCTGGATCAAAGACCTTAATATCAGACCTAAAACTCTGAAACTTCTAGAGAAAAATGTAGGAGAAGCCCTTCAACATATTGGTCTTGGCAAAGACTTTTTCTGAGTATAACCCCAATTGCTCAGGGAATAAAACCACAGATCAACCTCTGGGACCTCATGAAATAACAAAGCTTTTGTACAGCAAAGGACACTGAATAGAGCAAAGAGGCAGCTTACAGAACGGGAGAAAATCTTTGCCAGCTAAACGTCTGACAGAGGATTAATATCTAGGATATACAAGGAACTCAAAAAAACTAAGAAATCAAACAACCCAATTAAAAAACAGGCTATGGAATAGAGAGTTCTCAAAAGAAGAAATACCGGTGGCACATAAACATCTAAAAAATGTTCTACATCCCTAGTCATCAGGGAAATGCAGATTAAAACTATGTTGAGATTCCATCTCCTGTCAGATTGGCTACCATCATGAAGACAACCATAAATGCTGGTGAGGACACGGAAAAAGAGAAACCCTTCTACACTGTTGGTGGGAATGCAGTCTGGTCCAGCCAGTGTGGAAGTTCCTGAGACAGCTAAAAATAGATTTGCCATATGACCCATCTATAGCTCTCCTAGGCATATATCCTTAGGACTCATCATCTCACTACTTTAGAGATACTCCCTCAACCATGTTTATTGCCACTGTATTCACTATTTAACATGATATAGCAAATCTCTTGAGTGGTATATTTAAATAAAGGAATTCTATCTAAAGAGCTTATTTTAAGTTATTTTGTCTTATTGTTTAGGGATTATTTGAGAAATTTTTGTATACAGTGTGAGGAAGCAAGAAGCATACAGTTGTTTGACAAGAGAAAAAAATTATTTGCTTCGGGCTTTAGGTCATATTCTAATTGCTGTGAACTTTGAAACTCTTACATATCCAGTAAGCTATCTATAATACTTAGATCTATAATACACTTGCTATACCAGATAAATTATAGATGATACTCAATATCAAAAATACAGACTTTGGGCCGGGTATGGTGGTGCATGCCTTTAATCCCAGCACTTGGGACGCAGAGGTAAGGAGGATTGCCGTGAGTTCAAGGCCACCCTGAGACTACATAGTGAATCACAGGTCAGCCTGAGTTTAGAGCAAGACCCCACCTTGAAAAGCCAAAATAAAGAAAGAAAGACAGACAGACTTTGACAAATATAAAAGGACTAAAATTTTTGTATAATGAAGTGGATGGGAAAACCATAAACTGAGTTTCAAATAAATATGTGAAATGTAAGTATTTGAGGAAAACAAATGAAAGGCATGATCACAGCCAGGTGTGGTAGCAGACACAAAGTTTACCTCCTACCACTTAAGAGGCAGAGACATGAAGTTCAAAGCCACCCTCAGCTCCAGGCTGAGTTACCTGAGACCCTGTCTGAAAAAGAAAAGTCATGATGATCACAATATTTGCAAATACTTATGACAAGCAAAAGTTGAAATTTGGGCTGGGGAGAGCTGGGCATGCTGGTGCACGCCTTTAATCTCAACAAAGGTAGGAGTTCACCATGGGTTGGAAGCCGCCCTGAGACTACATAGTAAATTCCAGGTCATCCTGGGCTAGAGTGGAACCCTACCTCAAAGAAAATAAATTGGGGATGGAGAGATGGTTCAGTGGTTAAAAGGCACTTGCTTTCAAAGTCTGTTGACCCAGGTTCAGTTCCCCAGCACCCATGTAAAGCCAGACCCAAAGTGACACATGCATCTGGTGCTCATTTATAGCACCTAAAGACCCTGGCACTTGTACAGATAGTAAATAAATAATTTTTAAGTTTAAGTTCAAAATACATAGAGTACTTACAACTAAATTAAGCATCCTTTAAAATGAGCAAGTGGTGTGCATAGTAAATTAAAAGAGAAAATTGACATCATATGGATGAAGATACCCTGTTTTTAGAGCTTAATGAGAACTCAGTATTAATGAACAGGCATTCTTACATAATGCTTTTAGTTTATATGAGGTTAAATTGACTATTTTGAATTGAAATATTAAAGTTTATAAGGTACCTGCTGGGTGAATTGTCATTGTAACACCTAACATTTTATGCTGATGAGCTCAGCAGCCCTGAGTAGTCCAACATGGTTGAACTGATTAATCATATTTGTAGAGCAAAAAATGAGAAGTAACCTAAATGTGCACTACTTAGTAGTTGATTAGATTGTTCGTCAGCTGTAGATAAGTAGCAAAATGCTTAAGTCAGCAAACCTAGGAAATTCTACTCTCCCATATTTTGGAGTTAGTAGAGGATTTTGTTTTGTTTTTCTAGCTTGGTTTGGTTTGAGTTTTGCTTGTTTGCTTTGGGGTTTTCCAGGGGCAGAGAGTTGGGGGGTTATTATTGTTTTGTTATTGAGATAGAGCCTTATAGTATCCCAAGCTGGCCTGAAACTCACTGTGTTCCAGGATGATCTTGAACTTCTGATCCTCCTGCCTTCATCTCTCAAGTACTGCAGTTACAGGCATGTGCTACCCTGTCCACTTTATGTGTTGCTGGGAATGGGACCTGAAGATTTGGGCATGCAAGGCACAAACTGAGCTACATCCCCAGCTCTCCCTTAGACTCTGGGCTTTAGTATTTCCTGTCTCATAAATATGACGACGATAATACCTGCCTCATGGAAGACTTGTGAGAACTAAATGCTTAGCACACTCCTTGGAATATAGTAAGTGTTCAGTGAAAAATACTAGGAGTTGAAGGGGAGGGGATATGATGGAGAATGGATTTTCATAGGGGGAAATGGGGGGAGGGAGGGCATTACCATAGGATTTTGTTTACAATCATGGAAGTTGTTAATAAAAAAATTTTAAGACTATAAATAAATAAGAAAATGAAAAAAAAGATACTGGGAATTCTTGTTCATAACTATTTACAGTTTTTAAATTAACAAAGAGTGATTATGTGCTAGGTACTGTGTTGAATTCTGGAAATTGAGAATTGGAAAGGACAGTTTCTGGTCTCATGAAACCTAATGATGAATTATCTGTTTCTGTAAATGTCTAACTTGTGTTCAGCCTTTGACCTTTCCATCTCTAGTGCATCCTTCACATTATAATCAAGGTGATTCTTTCAAAATACACATATGGGGCTGGAGAGATAGCTTAGCAGTTAAGACATTTACCTGCAAAGCCAAAGGACCTCAGTTCGATTCCCCAGAACCCACGTAAGCCAGATGCACAAGGGGGGTGCATGCATCTGGAGTTTGTTTGCAGTGGCTGGAGGCCCTGGCATGCCCATTCTCTCTCTGCCTCTTTCTGTCTTTCTCTCTCTCAAGTAAATAAAAAAATAAAGTTTAAAAAATACACATCTGATCATATTCACTTTTTATATGTATGTGTTCAAAGAATACATGTAGTGTTTGTACATGTGTGTGGAGGCCAGAGGAGAACAATGAGTGTCCTCTTATCACTAATTTGCTTATTTCTTTCCTTGAGATGGGGGTCTCTCCCTCAACCTAGAGCTACTGTCCAACAGTCAGGGCTAGCAATTCTGTCTCCATACCTCACCCCCACATGTGTGGCCATGCCCAGCTTTTTTGCTTGTTTTTGTTTTTTGAGGCAGGGTCTCACTCTAGCCCAGGTTGACCTGGAATTCACTATGGAGTCTCAGGGTGGCCTCGAACTCATGGCAATCCTCCTACCTCTGCCTCCCAAGTGCTGGGATTAAAGGCGTGCGCCACTATGCCTAGCCCATGCCCAGCTTTTTATGTGGATTCTGAGGAGTCAAACTTGGTGCTGTCTAGCCTGAGAGATCCTCATGCTTGTGACAAGCACTCTTAACCATTGAGCCATCTTCTCAGTTTCATCATTCACTTTTTTTTTTTTTTCTTTTTTGAGGCAGAAACTCAGTCTAGTTCAGGCTGACCTGGAACTCATGGTGATCCTTCCTACTGCTGCCTCCCAAGTGCTGGGATTAAAGGTGTGCACCACCACGCCTGTCCTGTTATTCACTTTTTTAAGCCTTTCCCTGTCTGCTCAGTACCCATACAGTGGGATCCATATCTTTATGTTGCTAGTCTCCGGCAGTATCCCTCAGCATTTGCCCTCATTTCTCACATTTACTCAGCTTCAGGTTCTTTAATTCTTGAGTATGTGCAGCCTTCCCATCTGACATGATGTTCCCCTTGCCTCCAACTCTGTTGCTTCAGTTCACTTCCATGTTTTATCCACCTCTTCCTCAGTTTAAATGTTATTGCTGGGGCTGGAGAGATGGCTCAGTGGTTGAGGCACTTGTCTGCAAAGTCTGATGACCTGGGTCCAATTCCTTGTAAAGCCTGTTGCACAAAGTGGTGTATGTGTCTGAAGTTTCTTTGCAAAGGCTAGGCTAGACTCAAATAAGAACGGGCAAGTAAGTCACTGTGTGTGTTGCAGTCAGGTTCACATTGCTGGCAGAAATCACCAGACTAAGAGCAGCTTGTGGGGGATAAAAGGGCTTATTTTGGCTTACAGACTCAAGGGGAAGCTCCATGATGGCAGGGGAAAACAATGGCAGGAGCAGAGGGTGGACATCACCCCCTGACCAACATCAGGTGGACAACAGGAACAGGAGAGTGTGGCAGACACTGGCAAGGGGAGACTGGCTATAACACCCATAAGCCCACCCCCAATAATACACTGCCTCCGGGAGGTGTTAATTCTCAAATTGCCATCACCTGGGAACCTAGCATTTAGAATACATAAGCTTATGGGGACACCTGAATCAAACCACCACAGTGTGGCACCAACATTCCACTCCAGCCACCACAGGCCAGTGTGCCCTGCCTCAGGTGAGCACATACCATGGACTCATACATGTACATTCCACATGCACACACACAAGCAAGAAAAAAGAAAAAGAAAGGGACTAAGGAGATCACTCCACAATAAAGTGTTTACTGTGCAAGTGTGACAACCTGAGTGTGGATTCCCCAGAACCCACATAAGACCAGATGTGATTGTGAGCATCTATAATCTTAGTGCCTCCAGCAAGTTTGGAGGTGTATTCAGGAGAATTCCCAGAAGATAAAGGGCTGGCTTGGTACATACGGTCGTGAACAATAATTTCAAGTAAGGCATAAGGTGAAGACTAATACCAGAGATATCGTCTCATCTCTGTACATGTCCCATGGTGTGTATGCGTGCATGCACACACATAGATTTAAAAAAATTCCATTAATCTACCTTAATAGACTGTATATATGACAACATCTTGATATTTTTTTTAAAATTTCTTTCATCATATTATTTGCCCCAGAAACAAAAACTTGTGACACTCATTTAAAATGATAATTGACTTTATTGATTTTTCTCCACATCAAATGGCATATTCCACCAAAATACTTCTCTAGGACACTAGCCTGTACTACCACATGCAAGTTCATTGTACCCCTTCTCTATTCTCTATGGGAATGATCTTTACACAGTATAAATCAATCTCTGCAACACTCTTACTTACTGACCTCCCTTTGTTCTTAGAATAAAGCTTATCCTCTACTATGATCTGTGTGCTCCCTTTTGGTTAGCTTTGGGGCACACCTTACTGTCCCTCTTCAGCCATAATGGACTTTTCGAGTGCCTTGTATTTACCGGGCTTCCTCCTTCTGTGCCTTGGACACCTTTCTGTTTGTTCCATGCACTGTTACTTTCATCCCACTTTGCTCAGTTAACCTGAGTCCATGTGTGTCTCAGATAAGCCCAGATCAAATCTACTGTTGATAGGCTCCTTTGAAGACTACCACATTTTTGGTTTTATATTTATTTGTGTAATTAATTGGTCAATATCTGTATTTCCCCACTAGACTACAACCTCCAGAAACACAAGAATTCTATCATACCAGAAGTACCAATACAAGCCTCTAGTCCCAACTCTGGGAAGGCAAAAGCAAGGAGGATCGTGAGTTTCAGGCCAGCTTGGGTTACATAGCCATGACCCTGCCAACAGAAAGAGGGACTGGAAATGTGGCTCGGCAGTTAAAAGCACTTGCTTGCAAAGCCTGACAGCCTGGGTTTGATTCCCTAGTGCACACATAAAGCTGGGTGCATAAAGTGGCCCGTGTTTCTGGAGTTGATTTTTAGTGGCACTAAGCCGCCGAGTGCCCGTTGTCCCTCCCTTGCTAGCTCCCTCCTTCTCTTCGTGTCTCGTACTCTGCTTGCAAAGAAATAAATAAGAAATTTTCCCAAAAGAATCCTAACTAGTTGATAGGTTCATTTTCATGCACCACAGTCCCTTATAAAGAATTGAGTAAATAAATTGATGGTTGGAAGGAAGGCCTGACATCTTTGCTAGAAATAGGATCTCTTGAGCTTACGTTGATTTCCCCAGGAAGAGAAAATAGTAGGAAAGGTGAAAAGTACATTACACAAACTAGATACCTTCTTGCTGATAGCTATAATTCATATTCTCACCTGTGTGATTTGAAATTTAAAACCAAGTCCTTATAGTGAGTAGGCAGTGATGAAGCTCAGGCCAAAGTTGGGGGAAGGATGAAATGGCTAGAGATCCTATTCTGATGCTGCTAGCTTTTAAAATGTTTTGTTTGGGGGCTGGGGAGATGGCTTAGCAGTTAAGGACCCATGCTGTACTTTCCAGATACCACCGTAGCCAGATCGCAGCATAGCCAGATGCACAAAGGTGAGGAAAGCACAATGTCACACATGCCCACTAGGTGGCGCAAGCATCTGGAGCTTGATTGTAATGGCTGAGGCCCTAGCACGCCAAATTCTCTCTTCTCTCTGTCTCTCTTATTCTCTCTAAAATAAAAATAAAAATTCAAATGTTTTATTTTGGAAACATTTTTTAAAGATTTTACTTATTTACTAGAGAGAGAGAGAATGAGAATGTGTGTGCCAGGGCCTCTGTAGCCACTGCAAACAAACTCCAGACACATGCACCACCATGTGCATCTGGCTTATGTGGGACCTGGAGAATCGAACCTGGATCCTTAGGCTTCATAGGCATGTGCCTTAACCAAATGATATACAAAAGCAGAATAATATAGTGATCCACATGGACCACATCCACATTGACTTCTCACTTTATTTTTTATTTTTATTTATTCATTTGCAGAGAGGGAGAGAGAATGAAGTCTTATGTTCTTTTTAAAAGACATAGTCCTGATTTTGCCAATATGCCACTTAAATTTCAGCGGCTCCATAATATCCACAGCTTGAAAGTAACGTCTTTGAAATGACAAGTGGGGATGTATTTCAGTGACAGAGCATTTGCCTAAAATGTCACCTAATATTTAAAGACAGTCCTTTTCTCCCACCTTGTCTTCTGTCCACATTAAAGCACTCTGTACTGTCCATAGTTCACATGTAGTTTTTGACAGAGGCATTTCAGAATTCAAAAATTCCTTCATTGTTTCCATATTGGCTGAATGTGAACAAGATTTCATTTCTTTCAGTCTGTGGAAATATATTACTCTAGAATTTCCTCGGTAATTAGTTAATGTTCACACTGGTGGGATTGAGTTTCCTTGTAAAAGATCCCCTTTTCCTTAATTTTTCTCTAAAACAATAAGTTTATAAGCAAAAATACTCATTTTGGGGCTAGGAGTATAGTTCAGTGATAGAGTACATGCTTAGTATGCACAAGGCACTGAATTCAATCCCTGAAGAAAATGTGTTATTGTATATATACACATTTTAAATGGTTATGTTATGTTCCTTGTCATCTAAATTGCACTATTTGAAATCTGCTTAATTTCTAGAGTTCAACTACACGAGTAGACCATGAAACAGCCAGTGTTCTAAGTTCCAGCAGTACACATTCTGCTCCTCGAAGACTGACAAGTCACCTGGGAACCAAGGTAACAGAATATTACAAATCCTGCTTGCTAATGCTAGCTCTCCTAAGACATTCTTCATGAATGGTTTCTAGAAAATTCTGGCTCAATCTCTTTAGGGAAAAAAGAAATATCCTTTATACAAAGAAGCATAAACAGGAAAATGAAAATTATTTTTAAAATCCTGTCAAGTTAGGTGCTAGCTTGTCTCTTTTTCAGCCACATTGCCCACTTCTCTGCAAGTATCCTAAGCTCCAGCCAAACTGACTTCCTGAGCACTACTGTGGCTTTCTGCCTCTGCACCTGTCGCCAGCAGCATGCAGCAGATTCCCCCAGCACAGATGGCAGTAATTCTTTTGACCAGGATCAGGAACTCTTCTTGAGCTTTGCTTCTTTTGCAAACATTTTGTAATTCCTAGGGTTCAGGCTCTATAATGTGATAGGTTGACCTCCTTAGAATCTCAGTTAACAATTGCATGAAACTCCTTTTTGGAAAACAGGATTTTTTTTTCTTCTATTTATCTTTCTAGCATCTAGCACAGTACCTGCATATGAGGTTTAATAAATATTTATTGAAATGGATGGAAAAATCATGGAGATTGAACTTTAGCCAGTGCTGATAAGTGAGCTTTCTTAGGTGTTAACAGATTTAGCATGGGGAAAAAAAATGTTTTAAAATTATTTTATTACTGTCTTAAAGCCAAAGTCTTTAATATTATATTAACTAAGATGGAATTTTAATGTTACTAAACAGTACATTTCCAGGTAGATCAAAAGACTTCTATCATCTTCACAGAGTACTCTATAAACTGTTTAAGCAGCATAAAAGCTCTTATAAAACACACCAAAATAACTAATGCTGAATTAAGAAATGAATTTTAATCTGCAATAATACACAGTGGTGACTACTTGGGACCTCTTGTATACCAATAATTGTTCTACATTGTCTCTAATCCTCTCAGATACCCAGTGAAGTATTATCATCACTCCAAATGAGAAAACTGAAAGGAAAAAAAATGTTCAAGCAGCTCTTAGTAATGAAATTGAATCTGGAGTTGACCAGATTACTCCAACATTAGCACATAACTTTTTGGTTTGGTTTGGTTTGGTTTTCTTGATTTTTCGAGGTAGGGTCTCACTCTAGCTCAGGCTGACCTGGAATTCACTCTGTAGTCTCAGGGTGGCCTTGAACTTAAGGTGATCCTCCTACCTCTGCTTCCCGAGTGCTGGGATTAAAGGCATGCACCACCATGCCCAGCTCAGCACATAGCTTTTGAAAGTAAAGAAAATCTCATGAGCGGGGCGATGACTCCCTGGATAAGAATACTTGCTGTGCAAGCATGAGGACCTGAGTTCAGTCCTTAGCACCCACTGAAAGAGCCAGACTAGCCATGCACATCTGTTACCCCAGTGCTGTGGAGGGCAGAGACAGGAGGATTGCTAAGGCTCATTGGTCAGCCAGTCTAACTGAAAAAGTTGTTCAAGGTCCAGGTTTAAGGAAATACAATGGAAGAGTCACAGAGGAGAGTACCTGTGGTCCTCCTCTGGCCTTTACACTGGGGCACACTTGTGTTTGCACACACCATAAGAAAAGGAAAGGCTTTGTTGTTTAACATTGCTGCTACATGAAAACTGGCAGTTTGGATACCATTTCTTTTCAAAGTGACTACCTATGATTATATTAAGGCTTTACTATGCAATTTGAGTATGAGCTATTATTTTATACATTATTATTTCAATTAATCTTCATGGAGAAAACCCTATTAGAGCCAGGCACACCTTTAATCCCAGCACTCGGGAAGCAGAGGTAGGATTACCTTGAATAGAAGCCAACCTGAGACTACATAGTGAATGAATTCCAGGTCAGCCTGGACTAGAGTGAGACCTGACCTTGAAAAACCAAAACAAGAAAGAAAGAAAGCCCTATTAGATAAATTCCTCTATTTTGCAATGTAGAAAACCAAAGTTCAGAGAAATCAAGTTCATTCATGAGCATAACCCAGCTTGCTTTTAAGTGGTGGAGCCAAACTTTTAACCTAGCTCTCATGAAAAGACATCTGTCTACAGTCCTCTACTGCCATCCTGAACTGTTCCTCCTCTGAAAGTATGTGTGTGTTTACACATGCAAAACATCTTTTCTCAACCTCAGCCCTTGGGTCAGATCATTCTGTTACATTGTACTACGGTACACAGCATTCCCTGGTCTCCCCCAACATTCCCATGCTCTTTTGGTTAAAACCAAATGTCTCTAAGATAGTCAAATGTACTGATGGGGACAAATTACCCCTGCCAAGTACTGGTTTATGGGGATGATGCATTCTTTATATAGTACCCTCTACTTGTATATAATAGCCTCTACCTTTTAAATGAAGCTAATAATGATCCAAAGCCACTGAGTGCTTTTTCTTATTTCTCATGTGCTTCTAAGTTAATTCTTAGAGCTTATTGTCAAAGTAGTTAATGCTTGCCAGTCACTTTTTTTGTTTGTTTGTTTGTTTGTTTTTTGAGATAGGGTCTCACTCTGGTCCAGGCTGGAATTCACTATGTAGTCTCAGGGTGGCCTCGAACTCTGGGCAGTCCTCCTACCTCTGCTTCCCAAGTGCTGGAATTAAAGGCCCAGCTACCAGTCACTTTTTAAAAAGAAAACGACTACACATCTTGGCTTTGTCACTTGCTATGTGATCATGGCATTTTCCTTTTTACAGCAAAATATTTTTTACATGACAAGGGAAAAATCATATAATTTTAAATGTAATTATAATCTAAAAATTGTTGCTGAGAATTAGTAAATTATAATTGTTATATCATGCTTTCTATTATAGATTTAAAGTAGCAAAATACAATTGTACAACTTGATAAAAAAGTTTTTGGAGAGTGTATATATGGCAGAATTAGTTGGTTTTCATTAGTCAGTGGATTACAGACAACTGATTCAGACAAATAGCAATATAAGTATGTAGAACCTATGTTATTTAGCATTGTACAATATCATTGCTGTCATTTATTCACATAAGCAAACTGTGGATATTATTATGAAATAGCATTCATTTCATCCAGAAAAGGGCTTTTGTTTTGCTTTGTTTTTATTTTCATTTTTAATGAGTAAAATAAATAATCCCATTCATCACTTCATTAGTTTTGACTTTTGGATATTAAAGTCATAATTTTGTTTCTAAACTCATTTGGCCCACAGGTGGAAATGGTGTATTCATTGTTGTCAATGCTTGGTACTCATGATAAGGATGATATGTCACGAACTTTGCTAGCTATGTCTAGCTCCCAAGACAGCTGTATATCCATGCGACAGTCTGGATGTCTTCCTCTCCTCATCCAGCTTTTACATGGCAATGACAAAGACTCTGTATTGTTGGGAAATTCCCGGGGCAGTAAAGAGGCTCGGGCCAGGGCCAGTGCAGCACTCCACAACATCATTCACTCACAGCCTGATGACAAGAGAGGCAGGCGTGAAATCCGAGTCCTTCATCTTTTGGAACAGATACGAGCTTACTGTGAAACCTGTTGGGAGTGGCAGGAAGCCCATGAACAAGGCATGGACCAGGACAAAAATCCAAGTATGTTCCCTGTAGTGTACATCACAATGCATGTTTCAAAAGAAATGTAAAAGTTAGATTATAAAACTTTTTTAGATTAATGTGTTTCCTTTATGAATAGAGGAGGAAATTCCTATTAGGTATCTATGCTAGTAAAATATCTTTGAGGCTTGTATCTATATTTCCCTAGAAAAATGGAGCAAAGGAAAATGTCCTGTACACTACTCTGCAACCAAAAAAGGACCAACAAATCAAATAGGAGGGTGATCTGGCTACAATATGTCACTATGTTTATAACCAGGATTGCTTGGCTTATCAGGTTGGCTGGGCAAGTGTTCTCCTCTTCCTCTCTCATTGTTCAATGTGCTTCCCTTCTGAAGCTAAATACTGAGTCAAAAATGTCCTTTCCCAATAGGAGGACCTTTTTTTTAAGAGAGAGAGAAAGAAAATTGGCATGCCAGGGCCTCTACCACTGAAGTCGAACTCCAGACACTTGTGTCACCTAGTGCGCATGTGCGACTTTGCACTTACATTACCTTTGTGTGTCTGGCTTACTGGGATCTGGAGAGGACCAACATGGGTCCTTAGGCTTCACAGGCAAACGCCTTAACTGCTAAGCCATCTGTCCAGCCAGGAGGATCTTTTTTTAGTCAAGGTTATACAGATAGCTGTTACCCTGCTAAAAGCTCCAGTCAAACTCTCAAAACAGCAAATCAAAAGCAATTTATCGCTAGGCATGGTGGCACACACCTTCAATCCCAGCACTCGGGAGGCAGAAGTAGGTGGATTGTCATGAGTTTGAGGACACCCTGAGACTACGTAGTGAATTCCAGGTCAGCCTGGGCTAGAGTGAGACCCTACCTAGAAAAAACACAAAAAGCAATTTATAGAGCTAAAACTTGCTGGGTATGGAGGCTCACCTCTAGAATCCCTACTCTTAGAAAGTAGAGGCTGGAAGACCAAGAGTTGAAGGTTGTCCTCAACTCCATGGAACTCTTGGTAATTAAAGAATGTGAGTGATTAGGTTTAGATAGGTTCCTCAAGCTATTGGTGACCAAGCCATTATCTTTAAATTAGTGTATCCATACTCAGTGAACACTTGGTAAATTGTTTTGATCCTCACAACAATCTTGTGAAGTAACAAAAAGAAGGTATTAGCATCTCCTTAGCTCCAGCTAAAATATTAGTATATGAGCTGGATATGGTGGCACACATCCTTAATTTTTAAGTACTTGGGAGGCAGACATAGGAGGATCACTGTGAGTTAGAGGCCAGCCTGGGACTACAAAGTAAGTTTCAGCTCAAGTGAGGCTAGAGTGAGACCTTACCTTGAAACACAAAACAAAAAACCTAGTGTATGGGTTTCCAGTTTAGAAAATTACATAGTTGCCTGACATGGTGATACAGGCCTTTAATCCAAGCACTTGTGAGGCAGAGGTAAGAGAAGAATAACCATGAGTCTGAGGCCACTCCGAGACTACATAGTGAATTCCAGGTCAGCCTGGGCTAGAGCAAGACCCTACCTCAAAAAAAGATTATAAAGCTGTGTAACAAACTTTCTTCCAAGCTTAAGTATGAAGATAGTTTCAGATCTAAAAGTTTTAAGAATAAGAAAAAGGCAGATATGATTTTTTTGTATTTACTTGGGAGACCAAGGGATGAGAACTAATAGTACACTTTATTTGCAGAAATTTGTTTTTCTGGATTATTTCATTTGGCTATCTACAATTATGAAATGACTCATACTATTACTTCTGAAAAATACTTTTAAAAATTTAAGGGACCTTAGGAGATGGCTCAGCTGGTAACAGCACTTGCTGCACAAACAGAATACCTGAGTTTATCCCCAGCACCCACATAAAATCCAAGGTATGGCCGTTCATACCGTTAACCCCAGTGCTGAGCTGGGGAGGAGACCAGAAGGTTACTGTGGCTAGCTGGTCAGCCAGTCAAACCAAAAAATGGCACAAGCTCTAGGTTCGATGAGAGACTATCTCAAGGAAATGACATATATATCTGCATGCACATGTGTACACACAAACACAGGCACATGAAACAAAGTATACAAAAAAATAATTTTAAAACATTGTAGGTCTAGGGAAATGGCTCCATTGATACACTGAACAAGCATAACGACTGGAGTTTGGATCCCTAGTGCCACAGAAAAGCCAGACATGGCAGCAAGGACCTGTAACCCCAGCCCTGGGGAAGTGAAGTCAGGATCTATGTGGCTTGCTAGCCAGCTAATATAGCCTTATCAGTAAATTTTAGGTTCACTAAGAGACTCTGTCTCAAAAAAGATAAAAGTGGAGACCAATTGAGCAAGAAACTCAATACCAGCCTATGGCCTCCACATGCACATACACACATGCACATGCAAAGAAAAACATATTGTATGTTAAGCAATGACTTTTTCAGTGTTTGTTTTGGTTTTATTTGCAAGCAGAGAGAAAGAGAATGGGCACACCAGGGCCTCTTGACACTGCAAAAGAACTCCAGACATGCACCACTTTGGGAGTCTGGCTTTATGTGGGTCCTGAGGAATCAAACCCAGCCTATCAAGCTTTGCAAGCAAGTGCCTTTAACCACTGAGCCATGTCCTCAGCCCTTCAAATACTGACTTCTGAAACCTTGTAGTATTAAATGTGTAGTCACATTTTATGAACACCTGATTCCTTTAAATGTTTTACTGTTTAGTATATTTATATTGTAAACTAGATACTACAGACATAAAAATAATTTACAATGGAATTATAAGCAAAGTCTGACAGCTTTATACCAAAATTTTATCTATTCATATAGTCACTATTCTTTAAAAGTATGAGATATGTGAGTTGCAACATAAACTTAGAAAGGATTTAATTTTACAGGCTTGGTTAGAAGCAGACAAGTGGTAAACATTTTCATGGAACCAGGAAAGGTCTTTTGTACAACTTCTGTTCCATGTTGGTAGTATTTATTCATCCATTCAGCAAATATTTGTTGATCTACTAACCTCCTATATATTAGGGACATATTAATGACCCTGCTTTTAAAGTAACAGAGTGTTATGGCTTAGGTAATTTTATCTTTTAGTGCCAGCTCCTGTTGAACATCAGATCTGTCCTGCTGTGTGTGTTCTGATGAAACTTTCATTTGATGAAGAGCATAGACATGCAATGAATGAACTCGGTAAGATGAAAATGTTTCTTAATGCCATAAACTAATAACTGGGGAATGTTTAAATCATGATAGAAATTGATTATTGCTATAAATGGATATTGATGAATTGAAATACAAGGTCACTAACTTTTGTCTAGCTGCTTCCTTCTTAGAGCAAAACCAAAACTACCCTGGTTTCCATGGCAGAAAGGGTTCAGCATCACAGAAACTGCTACCCTGCGATAAACTAACTTGGATTTTCAAAATTAGCCAAGCATTGAGAAAATTACCAAATGGACCACTCCTGACCCTGTTGCTAAGGTAGATCCTATGTGACAGGTGATGGAGAGAGCTGTTTGGGTTGTTTTGAAATATAGGGCCTACTTCATTTTCCTTGAAATTTATCAGTCACTTTAGATGAGCTCTAGGAGGAATTACTATTAAGATTTAATTTATCATTGTGATTTTTCTACTGGATTTTCATCATGATGTTTTTGAAACTAGTTATATAGAAGAATATAAGTTAGAAATGTTTCATTAATTTTGCAAGTTAACCCTTTAGGTACATATAATCACATCTGAAACCATATATGGCATGCACTTATGCATCCCACTTTTTATGTTAAGGTTTTTCTTTGATTTCTACTCTATAAATTGCATCATGCTGAGCTGACTCATGTGAACTAGATTTCTCTAGTCGTGCCACAAGCAAAAGCCATACAGTTGAATTTCCATCTTAATGGAGCTGTTCCCTTACCTTTTGTGATGTTTATGTTACATTACATCCCATTGCCCACTTTGTATTCCTACCACTTGTATCATTATCATTCATCATTTATCTTAAATGTAGTAAAGTTATCAACTCTTAAGCACAGAGAAGCTGCTCAGCAAAAAGTGAGTGTTGTCTCCTGCACTGTGGGAGTCATCACTTCGGGGGGATCTGAACTTTGAGATTTCAGGCCTGTCCCCCAGCTATGCTTTTCTTCCCACAGGCCCACACAGTTCTCTTTCCAGCATCCTGTGACATTAATTAATCTCAGTTAATCTATGGGTTTTCTCCCATTTCAATACAATCTCAGCATTTGCAAAATAGTAACAGTAATTAATAATAATGATAAACTAATGACAATTATAAAAATAGGATAAAACTAATAAATAGGAAAGCAGTTTTAAGATATTATAAAGGTTTTTCTATAAATGTCATATGTTCCAATGGGGTATAGTCTAGGACTGACACATTAACTATATGGATTTCAAAATAAAATCTAGACTCAGTATTTGTTCCTCTTCTTCTTCAGGTAGGAAGGCTACCCGGGGCATTTCATCACAGGAGCTAGGGCGGGGGCTTTCAGGTGAGGAGCAGGATGGGGCCTCTGGGGGTGTGACTGCTGGGGACATAGCCACAGGCCTTGCCTTCCTCTCACTCCTAGCCTCCGAATTTTCACTGGGGCAGAAGGAGGATTTAGTTCATGAGTTGAGGGATGGGGGATAGCATAAGATAGCACAGGTATCTGGCAGTGAGGAATAAGGAATACATGAGTCCCAATTAGAAAGGGAAACTCTTAAGCCCAATCTGCTAGGACTGTCATGTATACGGATGTGAATACCTGCAACTATCAGGGTCATTTAAGTTTGTACCTATTAGTATTGGAAGTTTTAGATATAATACCAGTGTTAAATGTTTATGAGTTCCCAAATGTGCCTCAAGCATTTTGCTAGGCACTAGAACTCTCAAATGATTAAGACTTGGTCTTGGCTTGATTTATTTGCAAGTAGTATTTTACAAAATTTTTAGATCATGACAATCACCAGAGGCACCAGTTAAGACATATAGATTCTCTGGTCCTGTGACAAACAGTATTCCAAGGGGAGGGACCTAGAAATAATACTTAATTAGCAGCCTAAGTGATGCTTATGATCAGGAAATTTTGTAGAACATCGATCTTCAGAATACTGATGTGTGTCCCCTAATAGGGATTTTTAGAATAGGTATTTCAAGCTTATGGTGACATATGTAAACCTTATAAAATAAAATTTATGTACTTTTTAAAAATTAAATATAATCTCTCCCTATCTTTTCTTAACTATGAGTCTAAATTAAGGATTCCAATAATGTCACCTGAAGCATTTTGTCCTGCATTTTCTCTAAGGTTATGAGATACTGTTTCTGAAATACTCTGTTTTCTAACATAGACACCGAGAAAAATATAGAAGGGCATAATCAACATCTTCACATTGAAATGTGATTTTTCTGGGACAATTTTTTATTCTTTCAACCATAAATTTCATTTTTCAGTGAATTCATTTATAGTTTTAAATTGTGAATTGTATTCATTGTCTCGAAATTCACTTGCCTGAAATTATAAAGGGCTCCCTATCTTATCTGATACTCCAAATTTTATTAAATCTTTTTAGCATTAGCCTTAATCTTCATATATCCTTCACTAGTCTTTGCTTTTGAAATCAAATCCTAAAATTAGTGCTTGATACAAGAGTACTAACAATTTAATGCTTTCTTGGGACTTTCTTTGGATGCATTTTATCTTTCTTAAGAAAATATTCCAGCTATCATTATGCTAGACAGCATTTTAGATACAACAAAGTGTAGTTTGTTTCAACAGTGTTGCTCTCCTTCATAGTTCTGAACGTTTTGGGCATTTCTTGAGTGTCCTGAACTCATGTCAGGTCTACAGCGCCTCCCCTGTCAGTGTTCGCTGTCAGAATCCTCTCACGCTATTGCTTCTCCTTCATTCAAGTTTAAAACCTTGGCTTTCCTTGAAGCTTACCTTAAGCTTTTTCTCTGTCCCTTTGCAGTATCATCCACTCCTAGGCTTCAGTTACCTTATCAGGGTCAGTATTCAGTTAGTGTTTTTCAAATTTACATCTCAATCCAAGTTCTATTTCCTACGCATGTTTTACTGGGGATTGAATCTGGAGTCTCATACATGCTAAGCAAGAACTCTACCACTGAACTCCATCCTGACCCTGAGGACACATTTTGACACTGCCTACCTGCCATCTTTCTTTAGATGGTATTTAGACTCTTCCAGTTCACCAGTTACTAACTGAATTTGTTACCTCCTCCAAGTCACTGTCATAGTCCAGGGTTCCTTTTGTCATACTAATCAACCAGTTGCTCAAACAAAAATCTTAAGAAGTCATTCATGAGTCCATCCTTATCGCTCTGCATTTTGTAACTGAGTACTTTAATTCCACTTCTTAAAGATGTCTCAGATTGATGTTCTTCTTGTCCCAAGTGCAAGACACCATTGTCTCTCTGGTCCTGAGTATTTTGTCCTACTTCTTTCCCTGTTTCTAGTCATAACACATTCTGCCCATTTTACCCATAGCCTATTTGAGGTACGCACCTAGTGATTCTTAACTCTGCCTAAAATCCTTCATATGGCACACACAGTCTATGTGGTCTGTATCTACCCAATTCTGTAGTCTTGTAGCTCTCTCCTTGATTTAATTTCAGACCCAAGGGTCCTCACACGTGCTGTTTTCTCTTCCCTGAAGTAATTATTTCTCATCATTGCCTTGCCGTTGTTAGATATGCACTTCTCTTTCAGTTTCACTTGCTATTTCTTCAGCCTTATGGGGGCCACCTGAGGTCTAGGTTAAATCCACTTGTTAACCTTGTGTTTGACACAATTTATCACATTTAAATCGGTTCAAATGTCTAGTTTATAAGAACCATAAGGATTTGGTTCACTAGCTATAATTTTTCATTACCAGAGATGGATAGAGGAAAATCTTCCTAAGTATGGCTTGGGTTCTCTCTATGCAAATTAATTTTTGCTCATCTGTGCTTGAAACTGTCATTTCTATTGGTTATAAAGGTTTTCGTGAATCTTCCTATAAATATCTTCACCTGAAATTCTTGCCTCAGGATAGAACTTTGTTTTACAAACTTAGAAGTTCTTTGATGTGCTGATCCTTTCAGATAATTCATAATTAATATTAATATACTGGTTCTCTTTCAGGCTAATGACCTGTTTAGACTTACACTACCCATCTTGTTAATGTATGAGCCATTTCTCTATGTTCCAAGTCTTGTGATAACTAATGTTGATAATGAATTTAATAACTTTATATGCATTCTTACTCTCTTAATTCACTTCCTCACCATTTTACTTCACTGCTTCACTTTGTTTAACCCCTTCCTTTGTTGTCTTTCCATTTCCTTTCCTTTTGTCTTCCTCCTTACCTTCCTAGTGTTGACCACTGTGAGCATTGTTGAGCATGTCACATGGGAAGAATTAGGGGAAGGAAAACACTGAATCCTGGTATAGTTGATATTTGACACTATCATCTTTAAAGGAACTATAGAATTTAGTAACTGGGACAGATAATTCTCTTATGAAAAAAAAAATGTTTGCTTAAGTAAGTTTCCTTTTTTAGCTTTATTCCTAAGACTAAGTATGTGGCACATAAAATATTAAAGTAATTAGTCCATACATAGTGTGTGAGAATGAAGAGTATTTACAAAGCCCTTAGAAAAGTAAGTTACTTTTAGATTAAGGGAGACCTAGAGTTTAAATACAAAGCTTTCATTGTTGGCAAGGTGTAGTGTATATGCAGTAAATAGAAAATAATACTCGTTCAGTTAAGCAAGAGGCTGGAGGGTGGAGAAACTGGCAGGACATGGAATTGTTGGCAGTTGTACTTTACAAATATATTACACAAATTCCTTTACAACTTTTTTTGTGACTTGTAGTTCTAAAAGCAAATTTAAACTATATTCTCATTCTTTGGGATTTTTCTCCTAATATTTAAGTTAGTAACCTGATATCAGTTTGTTTAATTTTAGATTATTACCATTTTCCTCTTGCCTTTTGTAAATTAGGAGGACTACAGGCCATTGCAGAATTATTGCAAGTGGACTGTGAGATGTATGGGCTTACTAATGATCACTACAGTATTACTTTAAGACGATATGCTGGAATGGCTTTAACAAACTTGACCTTTGGAGATGTAGCCAACAAGGTATGTCTTTTAAAAAGTTAACTTCTTAAAATAGCCTAGTGTGTGTCAGTTTACTTTCATGCATACTACTTTTAAAATTTACTTTTTACTGATCTTACCCACTGCATGTCATTACTCATGTGGTTGTCTTATCCCTAAACAAAGGGAAAAGTGTGTTTACAGATTGACTTCCCAATAATAAATAAGTAAGTAAAAACCACCACTGTTCTTGGGGATGAGAATAAATCTGAAAATGCTAATGACAGACAAGTATTCACATGTACTGATTCTATCCAGATTAAAAACCTATACTCTAGGTCTGGGGGATAGTTGGCAAAGTGCTTGCCTCTCATGCATGAGAACCTGACTTCAGTCCCCAGCAGCCACGTTAAATAGAGGGGGAAAGACATTATTCTACAAGTCTTGGCTTATCGTTATTATTCTGTTTGGCTTTTCCAGTTTGGTAAGGCATCTCTCTTTCATTTAGATAATCTATTTCAGATCTTTTACAGGTGAAATATCAGTTATAATTAAAATGAAAACTAAGATTTTCATTTAAAATGAAACTAAAATATATTTATATTTTTTATATATTTATATTTAAAATTTATTTATATATTTTAGTTATATATATATATATATATATATATTTAAACTCAAACAGCAAATAAAGTGGCTTCAGGACTGATGACGCTCTGTTCCGTATCTGTCGTTACAGGCTACCTTATGCTCTATGAAAGGCTGCATGAGAGCACTTGTGGCCCAACTAAAATCGGAAAGCGAAGACTTACAGCAGGTACTACTTGCGGTTGCAGATGTTTTACTTGGATATAAGAGGTTATTGTACTGATTTATATTAAGCCATGGTGTAGTGTGTAGGACCTCATATTTAAATATAGTTCCAGTCTCTCTCCCTTCTTCCAGCAAGTCGTATGGAGGTGGAAGCTCGGGTGATTTTCCCATAACCCACCACCATGGCCAAGGAAGGCATTGTTACTGGAGGTGTAGTGGACATTAATACTGGTTTACAAGAGGTGCTGACGAGCACCGTCATCCCACATGGTCTAGCACATGGAACTTGTGAAGCTGCTAGAGCCCGTCGTTGTGTGCTTGCTTCCCAGTGTGATGAGCCAGTGTGTGTGAGGGTAGTGGAGGCCTTTTGTGCTGAATCCAAATCAACCTAACTAAGGCTGGTGACAGAATGAAACTAGGGGAATGGCTAAGCCTCTGGTCAGGAGGCGAACCCCATAAAGTGGTTCATTGCAGGTATGTAATTGTTAAGGAGTATGGCAAAGAATCTCAAGCCAAGGATGTCTCGAGACAAGGACAAGAAATGAACAAATTGAAAATAATTGGCTCAAAAAGTAAAGAATGGTTCCATTAACACTAGAACAAAGGGCAATATATTAGAGTAATTCATTTTGGCACCGTAGTTGCAACTCATAGGAATTTGTTTATTATTGGCAGAATATTCCTTTTGTTGTTGTTGTTGTTGTTTTGTTTTGTTTTTCAAGGTAGGGTCTTGCTCTAGCCCAGGCTGACCTGGAATTCATGTAATCTAAGGGTGGCCTCAATCTCACGGCAATTCTCCTACCTGTGCCTCCCAAGTGCTGGAATTAAAGGCGTGTACCACCACAACCAGCAGTATTCCTATTTTTATTATAATCACTGATTATACAACTCAATAGGTTGTACTGTGACATTCATATATGCATATGCCATGCTTGATCATATAAGTGGAACATTCCTAACCCAAAATCTAAAATCTGAAACTTTGGCATGCCAACATGACACCACACATTGAAAATTTTGTCCCATGAAACTGTTTCATGCATAAAGTTCAATATTTTATCAAGTCACATTTATTCATACACACACATATGTAACCTTTTGGTTATGTACAATACTTTATGTACATAGACTTGGCTTTCATACTCAGAATTATTTCGTTATGCATATACAAATACTCAAAGAGAAAATTTGAAGCCCAAAATGCTTGTGTTTCCAAGCATTCAGATAAAGTTTAATCAACCTGAATAGATTTCTACTCTTACTTTTAGAGTTAGGAGCAAAAAGGCAGCTAGCATGAATCATTTTATATAAAAATTATCCTAAAGTTGGTTTATTTTCAGGTTATTGCAAGTGTCTTGAGGAATTTGTCTTGGCGAGCAGACGTAAATAGCAAAAAGACATTGCGGGAAGTTGGAAGTGTTAAAGCATTGATGGAATGTGCTTTGGAAGTTAAAAAGGTAACAAAATATTCAGTAATTCCTATTCAGCATTTTTTTTCACTGCCTTCTCCAGCCAGGAGTTCTCCTAATGTCTGACCTACTCATCTCAACAGCTTACTGTTTTACTGCAAACTCTGAAGTGTGAAGGGGGTAGGGGGTTTAGACAGTGTCTCAGTCAGCTTCTCAGCTCAGCACTAGAAATATTTTGAACCATATAATTCTTTATGTTAGGGCTGGCCTGTGCATTGTAGGATGTTCAGCGACATTCCTAACCTTTGCCACTAGCTATGAGTACACGCCCCCACCCCCAGAAGTGACAATTAAAAATGTTTCCAGCTGTATGTTTTCTGGAAGGGAAAAGGGACAAAATCATTCCCGGTTTGACATCATTGGTGTGTCAACCATTGAGCTCTCCAAATCTCAGTACCCCAAAGTCCTCGAATATTGATGGTCAAATTAGCAAGAAGTAATCAGATTCAGAGGTGAGGAATTTTCCAAATAATAATTTATTTATAGAAGAAAATACCTCCAGTTGGGTTATCTATTTTAGAAACTAAACTAATTTAAAAAAAAAAAGGGAAAGTTAAATTTTGAGAGTAATCAATCAAGTCATCTTAACCAGTCTGGACTTCTTTCCACTCAGCCAGTCCAAGACCCATAGTGGCTGGAAATAAAACTCAGTGGTAAAGCACTTGCTATGGCATATGCAAGGTCTTGATTTTAATTCCACGTACTAGGGAGGAGGCAAAGTTTTTTATTTTTTATTATTTGTTTGGTTGGGGTTTTTTTTTTAATGCAATTTATTTATTTCAGAGAGAAAGAGGCAGAAAGAGAGAATGGGAACACCAGGGCCTCCAGTCACTGCAGACAAACTCCAGATGATGCGCCCCTTGTGCATCTGGCTTACGTGGGTCCTGGGGAATCAAACTGCAATCTTTAGGCTTCCCAGGCAAACTCCTTAACCACTAAAGTCATTTCCCCAGCCCTGTTTGGTTGTGTGTTTTTTGTTTTTGTTTTTGTTTTCTTTTTCTTTTATAAACTAAGTGGTCTTATACCTTAGAAATTTATTAGAAAAATATTTAACTAAATTTCCATTTATAAAGATAGTTTTCAAATTTATAGAGTGTGCATAAAGATAACTCTAAACTACTGAATGGACTGGGCCTGGTGCCACCTGCCTTTAATCCCAGAAGCTGGAAGGCAGAGGTAGGAGTATCACTGTGAGTTCGAGGTTAGTTCAAGCTAGAGTAAGACCCTACCTCTGAAAACAAACAAACAAACAAAAAAAGCTGGGTATAGTGGCCCACGTCTTTAATCCCAGCACTCTGGAGGCAGAGGTAGGAAGATCACCATGAGTTCAAGGTCAGCCTGGACTAGGGCAAGACCAACCTCAAAAAAAACAAAAACAAAAGAACTACTGAATGGACAGAAGATTAATACCTACACTTAATGAAATAGGGTATGAAGAGCCAATGAGCACTGAAACTAGTGCATGACATTAGTTATAAAGAACAAGCAAATTAAAATTACATTGAAATACTATTATACGCATCATACTGGTTAAAATTTTTTAAATTAACCAGGGATTTGCCAAGTATGTTGAACAATCAGAAATCTTAACACGCTGCTGGTAGAAATGTGAAATAGTAGAAACAAACACAGTCTGGGAAATATTTGGCAGAGTTTTCAAATTACCAAATCTCTGCCATACAACCCTGCTATTCCACTTCTAAGTATTCACTCAAAGGAACCAAACCTGCTCTACACACAGACTTAGATGAAGCAGTTTGTGATAGCCATTATTGGCTATTAGCAGGTAAATGATAAGCAGTATTATGTACCTGTTATCACAGCTATTCAACAGGCTGTGGTAGGAGGAGTCCTCAAGCTCAAGAATACAAGACCAGCCTGGGCAACATAATGTGAAACCCTATCTCAAAAGAAAAAGATACTTAAAAACAAACTTCCCCAATTGTCATTTTGAATGAAATAGTCAACAGCTGTTTCTAACTCTATATGGTTCTTTCATTTCTGGATTACTGTTAGGATTTTATTTATTGAAACTCAGGCAACTGCACCAAACATTGCATCTTCATAGGGAGAGGTATTAGTTAACCTCTAGCTGGTCAGAAATGGACTGTTGGGCTGTAGAGACGCCTTAGTGGTTAAGGCTCGTGCCTGCGAACTCTTAAAAACCCTATTCGACTCTCCAGGTCCCATGTAAGCCAGACGCCCAAGGTGACAAAAGTGTGCAAGGCCACACATGTGCACAAGGTGACACAAGTGTCTGGAGTTCAAGTATAGGTCCTGGTATGCCAGTTCTCTCTCTCACTTTTGCTCTCTCACCAAAAAAAAAAAAAAAAAAAAAAAAAAAGCCTAGTCTATTGAGCTTGTCTAAGAATGGAATTTCAAAGGGGAAAGTGCTGGGGGACAGGGAGGGTATTACCATGGGATATTTTTTTATAATCATGGAAAATGTTAATAAAAATTGTGAAAGATAAAAAATAAAATAAAATTTAAACAAAAAAAGAAAAAAAAAATTGTTTAAATGGACTGCTGACACATGTAGAAAGCAGATTAATAGCTGTCTTGGGCTTGCAGTAGAATGGGAAGGATAGATTAGGAGGGAAATGCCAAGAAACCTTTGTTGGTGTTAGAAATGTTTGCTATATTGATTGGAGTGATGGTTTCATCAAAAGGATCAAATTGTATACTTAAAAGATGTGCTTTTTTTTTCCCTTCAATTATACCTCCACAAAATTGTACTAAAAAAATAGTATTCAGCCAGGCCTGGTAGTGCACACCTTTAATCCCAGCACATAGGACGTAAGAGGATCACTGTGAATTCAAGGCCACCCTGAGACTACATAGTAAATTCCAGGTCAGCCTAGGCCAGAGTGAGACCCTACCTCAAAAAAACAAAAAGAAATAAGTAAATAAATAAACTAGTGTTATATACACCCAAAGCCTATCCCCCAAGCTTTGCTATTTCTTTAAAGCTGTTAGTCCTTCACTCATGTCTACTGTGGATCCTTTCTTATGCTTCAGTTCTCTGTAAGAATCCAAATATTGCCAGGTGTGGTGGCACACACCTTTAATCCCAGCACTCAGGAAGCAGAGGTAAGAGGATTGCCATGAGTTCGAGGCCACCCTGAGACTACATAGTTAATTATTCCAGGTCAGCCTGAGCTAGAGTAAGACCCTACTTCAAAAAAAAAAAAAAATCCAAATATTGTAGTAGTAGTAGTACTAATAATAATACTCTGTGGCTTCTAACTGCTATAATGTTTGCTGTGATGTTCTTTTCATTTTTAACTATTGAGTCATCTCTAGGCCTCTTAGTACTTACTAAAATGTTATATTGGGCTGGAGAGATAGCTCAGCTATTAAAAACACTTGCTTAGAAAGTATGATGGCCTGGGTTCAATTCCCCAGTGTCCATGTAAAACCAGATGCACAAAGGGTGTCATGTGTCTGGAGCTCATTTGTAATGACAGGAGGCCCTGGTGCACCCATACTCTCATTCTCTCCCTTCTCCCTACCTCCTTCCCTTCCTTCTACCTCTCTTTCCTGTGTGTGTGTGTACCTCTGTCTGTTTTGCAAATAATGTTAATAATAATAAATAATGTTAACAATAATTTTTCTGTTTTGGTTTTTTTCCAGGTAGGGTCTCACTGTAGCCTAGACCTAGAACTCAGTCTGTAGTCCCAGGCTAGCCTTGAACTCATATTACTCCTCCTACCTCTGCCTCCCAAGTGCTAGGATTAAAGGTGTGCACCACTGCACCCAGCAAATTGTTATTTTTAATCAACACCATGTGCATACATTTTCATTTATTTGCATACATGTAGGATGTTGCTCTGCAACTTGTTCTTGTTATTTAATACTTCTTAAATGTCTTTCCCTATCCATATGTAGTATATAAAGGTTTTTTAAGAATTCCTGTTATCCTAAAAATGTTATCTTTTTGTAATGTATATCAATTACATTTCATATCCTAATATAATTTCTTTAAAGATACATCTGTACTCTGATACACAGGATGAAAATGATTCATTTAATATTGTGTTGTGGTTATTTTATAGGGATACTGACTTCAGTTCCATTTGGCATCTTAGAAGATTTTCCCATCTAATTTACCAGTGAGGAGAGTAAAGCAGTAAGAGAAATAAAAAGAAAAAATTCTGGGCAGGAAGAATGGCTTAGCAGTTAAGGCACTAGCATGCATGCAAAGCAAAAGGACCCAGGTTCAGTTCCCCAGGACCCACTTAAGCCAGATGCACATGGTGGCACATGCTTCTGGAGTTTGTTTGCAGTAGCTGAAGGTCCTGGTGCACCCAGTCTCTCTCTCCCTATCTTTCTCTCTCAAATAAAAATAATATATATAAGTAATATATATATTTGAAATATATATATATAAAATTCCAATTCTAACTATATGATATATATTGTTTCTATCAATAGGAATCAACTCTCAAAAGTGTATTGAGTGCCTTATGGAATTTGTCGGCACATTGCACTGAGAATAAAGCTGATATATGTGCTGTAGATGGTGCACTTGCATTTTTGGTCGGCACACTGACTTACAGGAGCCAGACAAATACTTTAGCCATTATAGAAAGTGGAGGCGGGATATTACGGAATGTGTCCAGCTTGATAGCTACAAATGAAGACCACAGGTATATAACAAGTTTTATATTCCTTTCAAATGAATTATTACAGAATTTATTTCTTTAAAAAGACCTAATTGTAAACAGTACTTTCTGTAACTGAAAGTTCCAAGGCAAAATAACCTTATCGCAGTGAAAAAATAACTATTAACTCCTAGATAAAGTCATTAACATGTTCATTCTAATAAATTCTATAGTATCTCATAGGAATTTACAAATAAATTATAGATGAGAGGTCAAAATTTTACAGAAAATCATCCCTATTTATTCAGATGGCATAAAGGAGTATATGGCTTATTTTTAAAACAAAGAAAAATTATGAGTATGACCCAATACAATAGTTACTTTCTTGCTGCTTGAATACAGGTACCTTTCACAGCTTACTAATTCCTTTTAATTTATTCATTGTTCTGCTGTTTTCAAAAGAATATGAGATTATACCAGTAAAAGAAAAGCCGACATTTTAAAAGTTTTTGATAATGTAAACTAGGAACTCTATGCCACTATTCATTTTGATTAGTGTGTGTGTATGTGTGTTTGTTAATTGTATAAAATATTGGGTTTCATTATAACATTTTCATACATGTATACAATATATTTTGATCTATCACCCTCTATCTATCCTCCTCCTGCTGGTGAAGAATACCCCGTTGAAGCTTATATTTCACCTTAACAACCAATATTAAAGATTACACACTCAAGTCTGACAGAGAGCACTTGTAAGGGAGATGGGAATATCCAAAATCAAGCCAGAGATAGAGATGACTTTTGAAAGTAAGTTTGCTGGTCTAGGAACATAGAGTGTGCTACCTAACTACATACGGTCTATCAATCAGTTCTGTCTACTTCTTCCAAAATATCTAAATAGTCAAAGTTGTGGTGCCCACTATATATTAAATACCACAAAGTCCCTGTTTAAGATTTTATGACATGTTTACAGTCCTTAAGTTAGAAAACTGTTATTATGTAAATAAAGTGAATGTGCTTGCTCAATTTTTTTTTCATTTGTTAACTCATAGTAGTAAATAGGATAAATGAAAAGTAACTTGTTTACTTGGTCCACTCTAGAACAATAAACATTATGTAAATCAAAGAATAAAAGAAATGTGGTGTGCTTGGAGTTCATATGAGAATTGATAAAATCATATATGCCTATTTCTTTTAGCAATTATCTTTGGATTTTAAATTATTTTGTCATTTTATTGATTGTTACTACTCGCAAATTTTGGCCTTAGTTTTGTAATTTTTTGTTTTTATTTTAGGCAAATCTTAAGAGAAAACAACTGCTTGCAAACCTTATTACAGCACTTGAAATCTCACAGTTTGACAATAGTCAGTAATGCATGTGGAACATTGTGGAATCTCTCAGCAAGAAATCCTAAAGACCAGGAAGCATTATGGGACATGGGGGCAGTTAGCATGCTCAAGAACCTCATTCATTCAAAGCACAAAATGATTGCTATGGGAAGTGCTGCAGCTTTAAGGAATCTCATGGCAAATAGACCTGCAAAGTATAAGGATGCCAATATTATGTCTCCTGGTTCCAGCTTGCCCTCTCTTCATGTTAGGAAACAGAAAGCCCTGGAAGCAGAATTAGATGCTCAACATTTATCAGAAACTTTTGACAATATTGACAATTTAAGTCCCAAGGCATCTCATCGTAGTAAGCAGAGACACAAGCAAAATCTTTATGGAGACTATGTTTTTGACACCAACCGACATGATGATAACAGATCAGAAAATTTTAATACTGGAAACATGACTGTTCTTTCGCCATATTTGAATACTACAGTGTTGCCCAGCTCCTCCTCATCAAGGGGAAGTTTAGATAGTTCTCGTTCTGAAAAAGATAGAAGTTTGGAGAGAGAACGAGGGCTTGGCCTCAGCACCTACCACCCAGCAACAGAAAATCCAGGCACCTCTTCCAAGAGGGGTTTGCAGATCTCTACCACTGCAGCCCAGATTGCCAAAGTCATGGAAGAAGTATCAGCCATTCACACCTCCCAGGAAGAAAGAAGTTCTGGTTCTACCACGGATTTGCACTGTGTGACAGATGAGAGGAATGCAGTGAGGAGGAGCTCTGCTGCCCATACACATTCAAACACATACAATTTTACCAAGTCAGAGAATTCAAATAGAACATGCTCTATGCCTTATGCCAAAGCGGAATATAAGAGATCTTCAAATGACAGTTTAAATAGTGTTAGTAGTAGTGATGGTTATGGTAAACGAGGACAAATGAAGCCCTCAATTGAATCCTACTCTGAAGATGATGAGAGTAAATTTTGCAGCTATGGACAATATCCAGCTGATCTAGCTCATAAAATACACAGTGCAAATCATATGGATGATAATGATGGAGAACTGGATACACCAATAAATTACAGTCTTAAATATTCAGATGAGCAGTTGAACTCTGGAAGGCAGAGTCCTTCACAGAATGAAAGATGGGCAAGACCCAAGCATATAATAGAAGATGAAATAAAACAGAGTGAGCAGAGACAATCAAGAACTCAAAACACCACTTACCCTGTGTACACTGAGAGCACTGATGATAAGCATCTCAAGTTCCAACCACATTTTGGACAACAGGAATGTGTTTCCCCATATAGGTCGAGAGGAACCAGTGGTTCAGAAACAAACCGAGTGGGTTCTAGTCATGGAATAAATCAGAATGTAAGTCAGTCTTTGTGTCAGGAAGATGACTATGAAGATGATAAGCCTACCAACTATAGTGAGCGTTACTCTGAGGAAGAGCAGCCTGAAGAAGAGGAGAGACCAACAAATTTTAGTATAAAGTACAGTGAGGAAAAACATGTGGATCAGCCTATTGATTATAGTTTAAAATACACCAGTGACATTTCTTCCTCACAAAAACCATCCTTTTCTTTCTCTAAGAGTTCATCAACACAAAGCACTAAACCTGAACACATCTCTTCAAGCAGTGAGAACGCATCCACACCTTTATCTAATGCCAAGAGGCAGAATCAGCTGCATCCAAGTTCAGCCCAAGGTAGAAGTGGACAGGCTCAAAAAAGTGCCACTTGCAAAGTTCCCTCTATCAACCAAGAAACAATACAAACTTACTGTGTAGAAGATACCCCAATATGTTTTTCAAGGTGTAGTTCATTATCATCTTTGTCATCAGCTGAAGATGAAATGGGATGTGATCAGGCAACACAGGAAGCAGATTCTGCTACTACTCTGCAAATAGCGGAAATAAAAGAGAGCAGTGTGGCTGGGTCAGTGGAAGACCCTGTGAGTGAAGTTCCAGCAGCATCCCAGCATGCTAGAGCCAAGTCTAGCAGGCTGCAAGCTTCTGGCTTATCTTCAGAATCAGCCCGGCACAAAGCTGTCGAATTTTCTTCAGGGGCCAAATCTCCCTCCAAAAGTGGTGCTCAAACACCCAAAAGTCCACCAGAGCACTATGTTCAAGAGACTCCACTCATGTTTAGCAGGTGTACTTCTGTCAGTTCTCTTGATAGTTTTGAGAGTCGCTCCATTGCCAGCTCTGTTCAGAGTGAACCATGCAGTGGAATGGTAAGTGGCATTATAAGCCCAAGTGACCTTCCAGATAGCCCTGGACAAACCATGCCACCAAGCAGAAGCAAAACTCCTCCACCCCCTCCTCAGGCAGCTCAAACCAAGCGAGAGGTGCCAAAAAATAAAGTACCCTCTGCTGAAAAGAGAGAGAGTGTGCCTAAGCAGGCTGCAGTCAGTGCTGCAGTTCAGAGAGTCCAGGTTCTTCCAGATACTGATACGTTACTACATTTTGCCACAGAAAGTACTCCAGATGGATTTTCTTGTTCATCTAGCCTGAGTGCTCTGAGCCTTGATGAGCCATTTATACAGAAAGATGTGGAGCTAAGAATAATGCCTCCAGTGCAGGAAAATGACAATGGGAATGAAACAGAACCAGAGCAGCCTGAAGAACCAAGTGAAAAACAGGAAAAAGAGATGGAAAAACCTATTGATTCTGAAAAAGATTTGTTGGATGATTCAGATGATGATGATATTGAAATATTAGAAGAATGTATTATTTCTGCCATGCCAACAAAGTCATCACGCAAAGCCAAAAAGCTAGCCCAGACGACTTCAAAATTACCTCCGCCTGTGGCAAGGAAGCCAAGCCAGCTGCCTGTGTACAAACTTCTACCGTCACAAAACAGATTGCAAGCACAAAAACATGTTAGTTTTACACCAGGAGATGATATGCCTCGGGTGTACTGTGTAGAAGGGACACCTATAAATTTTTCCACAGCTACATCTCTAAGTGATCTAACAATAGAATCCCCTCCAAATGAGTTAGCTGCTGGAGAAGGAGTTAAAGCAGGGGCACTGTCAGGTGAATTTGAAAAACGAGACACCATTCCGACAGAAGGCCGAAGTACAGATGAGGCTCAAAGAGGAAAAGCCTCATCTGTAGCCACACCGGACACGGATGACAGTAAAGCCGAGGAAGGCGACATTCTTGCGGAATGCATCAATTCTGCTATGCCCAAAGGGAAAAGTCACAAGCCTTTCCGAGTGAAAAAGATAATGGACCAGGTCCAGCAAGCAGCTGTGTCTTCATCTGGGACTAACAAAAATCAAGTAGATGGTAAGAAAAAGAAGCCTACTTCACCAGTAAAACCTATGCCACAAAATATAGAATACAGGACACGTGTAAGAAAGAACGCAGACTCAAAAAATAACGTAAGTGAACAAAGTTTCCCAGACAACAAAGATTCAAAGAAACAGAGCATGAAAAATAATTCTAAAGATTTCAATGATAAGTTGCCTAATAATGAAGATCGAGGCAGAGGAAGTTTTACTTTTGATTCACCTCATCATTACACCCCTATTGAAGGAACGCCTTACTGTTTTTCACGAAATGACTCTTTGAGTTCTCTAGATTTTGATGATGATGATGTTGACCTTTCCAGGGAAAAGGCTGAACTAAGAAAGGGGAAAGAAAATAAGGATTCAGAGGCTAAAGCTGCCTGCCACACAGAGCTAACCTCAAACCAACAGCCAGCTAATAAGTCACAAGCTGTCACAAAACAGCCAGTAAGTAGAAGTCAGTCCAAACCACAACTACAGAAGCAACCCATGTTCTCCCAGTCTCCCAAAGACATACCAGACAGAGGAGCAGCAACTGATGAAAAATTACAGAATTTTGCTATTGAAAATACTCCAGTTTGCTTTTCTCGTAATTCCTCTCTCAGTTCCCTCAGTGATATTGACCAAGAAAATAACAACAGTAAAGAAAATGAACCTGTCAAAGAGACTGAGCCTCCTGACTCACAAGGAGAAACAAGTAAGCCTCAGGTATCAGGTTATGCTCCTAAATCATTTCATGTTGAAGATACCCCCGTTTGTTTCTCAAGAAACAGTTCTCTTAGTTCCCTTAGTATTGATTCTGAAGACGATCTGTTGCAGGAATGTATAAGTTCAGCAATGCCCAAAAAGAAAAGGCCCCCAAGACTCAGGGCAGACAATGAAAAGCCTAGTCCCAGAAGCATGGGTGGCATATTAGCTGAAGATTTGACTCTTGATTTGAAAGATATACAGAGACCAGATTCAGAACATGGTCTGTCCCCTGATTCAGAAAATTTTGACTGGAAAGCCATTCAGGAAGGTGCAAATTCCATAGTGAGTAGTTTGCACCAAGCTGCTGCTGCTGCCTGCTTATCAAGACAAGCCTCATCCGATTCAGACTCCATTCTTTCACTAAAATCAGGGATTTCTCTGGGATCACCTTTTCATCTTACACCTGATCAAGAAGAAAAGCCCTTCACAAGTAATAAAGGCCCTCGAATTCTCAAACCTGGGGAGAAAAGCACATCAGAAGCTAAAAAGATAGAATCTGAAAACAAAGGGATCAAAGGTGGAAAAAAGGTTTATAAGAGTTTGATTACTGGAAAAGTTCGATCTAATTCAGAAGTTTCAAGCCAAATGAAACAGCCCCTTCAAACAGGCATGCCTTCAATCTCTCGAGGAAGGACAATGATTCATATTCCAGGAGTTCGAAATAGTTCCTCAAGTACAAGTCCTGTTTCTAAAAAAGGCCCACCCCTTAAGACTCCAGCCTCCAAAAGCCCTAGTGAAGGTCAGACAGCCACCACTTCTCCTAGAGGAACCAAGCCTTCAGTGAAATCAGAGCTGAGCCCTATTACCAGGCAGACTTCCACAGCAGGTTGTTCAAATAAAGGGCCTTCAAGATCAGGGTCTAGAGACTCGACTCCTTCACGGCCTGCCCAGCAACCACTAACTAGACCTATGCAATCTCCAGGACGAAACTCAATTTCTCCTGGTAGAAATGGAATAAGTCCTCCTAACAAATTATCTCAACTGCCTAGGACATCATCCCCTAGTACTGCTTCAACTAAGTCCTCAGGTTCTGGGAAAATGTCATATACATCCCCAGGCAGACAGTTGAGCCAACAGAACCTTACCAAACAAACAGGCTTATCCAAGAATGCCAGTAGTATCCCAAGAAGTGAGTCTGCCTCTAAAGGACTAAATCAGATGAATAATGGCAATGGGTCCAATAAAAAGGTAGAACTTTCTAGAATGTCTTCAACTAAATCAAGTGGAAGTGAATCTGATAGGTCAGAAAGACCTGTATTAGTACGCCAGTCTACTTTCATCAAAGAAGCCCCAAGCCCAACCCTAAGGAGGAAATTAGAGGAATCTGCTTCATTTGAATCTCTCTCTCCATCTTCTAGACCAGATTCTCCCACTAGGTCCCAGGCACAAACACCAGTTTTAAGTCCTTCCCTTCCTGATATGTCTCTTTCCACACATCCATCTGTTCAGCCTGGTGGATGGCGAAAACTCCCACCGAATCTCAGTCCCACTATAGAGTATAATGATGGAAGAGCAGCAAAGCGCCATGACATAGCACGCTCGCATTCGGAAAGCCCTTCCAGACTTCCAATCAACAGGTCAGGAACCTGGAAGCGTGAGCACAGCAAGCACTCGTCATCCCTTCCTCGAGTGAGCACTTGGAGAAGAACCGGCAGCTCATCTTCTATTCTTTCTGCTTCGTCAGAGTCCAGTGAAAAAGCAAAAAGTGAGGACGAGAAACACGTAAACTCCATGCCAGGACCCAAACAAACTAAAGAAAGCCAATTATCTACAAAAGGAACATGGAGAAAAATAAAAGAAAGTGAAATTTCTCCCACAAATACTCCTCAAACCACTTCCTCAGGTGCTACAAACGGTGCTGAATCAAAGACTCTGATTTATCAGATGGCACCTGCTGTTTCTAAGACAGAGGATGTGTGGGTGCGGATTGAGGACTGTCCCATTAACAACCCTAGATCTGGAAGATCTCCCACAGGTAATATGCCCCCAGTGATTGATGGTGTTTCAGAAAAGGGGAATCCAAATGTTAAAGATTCAAAAGACAATCAGGGAAAACAAAATGTGGGTAATGGCAGTGTTCCCGTGCACACCATAGGTTTGGAAAACCGCCTAAACTCCTTTATTCAGGTAGATGCCCCAGACCAAAAAGGAACTGAAACAAAATCAGGACAAAGTAATTCTGTCCCTGCAGCAGAGACTAGTGAGACTTCTATAGCAGAGCGCACTCCATTCAGTTCAAGCAGCTCCAGCAAACACAGTTCACCAAGTGGGACTGTTGCTGCCAGAGTGACTCCTTTTAATTACAACCCAAGCCCTAGGAAAAGCAGCGCAGACAGTACTTCAGCCCGACCGTCACAGATCCCCACGCCAGTGAGTAACAACACAAAGAAGCGAGACTCCAAGTCTGACGGCACAGACTCCAGTGGTGCTCAGAGCCCCAAGCGCCACTCTGGGTCTTACCTCGTGACATCTGTTTAAAAGAACTGGAAAATTCGTCGTCAATTCCAACTGCTACTTACAAATTCTATTTCAAATGAAACTTTAAGGGATTGAAGGTTTTTGTAAAGTAGGTTTGATTCCTTTTAGAAGAGTTTTGTTCTGGAAGCCATATTTGATAGTACACTTTGTCTTCACTGGTCATATTTTGGGAGGCACTATTGATAGATAGGGAAAAAAATGGTAAAGCCAAGTATATTTGTACAGTATGTTTTACATGTATTTAAGTAGCATCCATCCCATCATCCCTTAATTATCGCTCATCTTAAAATAATGTACACTACAGATAGAAAATATGGTATATTGCTGTTATCAATCATTTCTAGATTATAAACTAAACTTACATCAGGGAGAAATTGGTATTTATGCAAAAAAATTAGTCCTTGTGAATCCATCTAATTCATAAACAATCATGTGGCTGTGAAATTCACAGTAATATGGTTCCCGATGATTAAGTTTACCCAGCCTGCTTTGCTTTACTGCATGAATGAAACTGATGGTTCAATTTCAGAAGTAATGATTTAACAGTTCTGTGGTCACATGATGTGCATAGAGATAGCTACAGTGTAACAATTCACACTATTTTGTGCTTAAAAAAAAAAAAAGTCTGTGTAACTGTAAAACATTGAATGGAACTATTTTACCTGAACTAGATTTTATCTGAAAGTAGATAGAATTTTTGCTATGCTGTAACTGTTGTATATTCTGGTATTTGAGGTGAGATGGCTGCTCTTTTATTAATGAGACCTGAATTGTGTCTCAACAAACTTAAATGAACATTTCAGAATAAATTATTGCTATATGTAAACTATTACTGAAATTGGTATTTGTTTGAAGGGTCTTATTTCACATTTGTATTAACAATTGTCAAAAGGGCCTGTTTTAAAAGCTTATATAATTTTTTCTTCAGATTCTATGCATTAAGAGTAAAATTCCTCCTACTGTAATACAAACAGTTAAAAGAAAACTGTTGACACTTAACCATTCCTACATTTTATTTTTATGTAATTACCACTTCTCAATGTTCAGTATTTTCCACTTTTTTTCTTACTCTACTGGAGCGTGGTTAAAACAAATGTATATGATAGCACAGGACTAAGCCCTGGACATAACTGGCCCACCTAGAATGTTTCCTTTTTCTCAACAGAATTCTATCCTTGAAAAAATACGCATTATTCCTAGGTATAAGTAGTCTCTTCCAGGTTTTACATTGTAACTGTCTTCCTCCTTCCTCTTCTCCTTATTGCTGAAATGAACACCTATTACCGCATGACATGTTAAGGCAGACTTTTTTTTTCAGACAAGTATAATCAGTATTTTGCTATACTCAGAAAATAAAAATCACATGGAACTTCACAGATAGATTTACTATCATTAACATATTGAAAAGAATATTTTAGAAATCCTTCCTTGTTACAGAAAACTGTTTTGATAGGTATAGTGATAGAGTGTTAGTAAGGGTCCACTTTCTAACACTATAAGAGAACCTTCCATCATGAAGAATACACTTCATTAGCAAATAAATTTTTTCTAAAGTTGTTGTGATCAATATAGTTCTCCAAGACTATTGTAAACACTAGGAAGATTATGAATATAGGTCCTATCTATTTTTCTTTCATTCTTGATTTTCTATTTGAACTATTGAATGACAGCTTTTGTAAGCCACTTCAGGTATTTTTGTGGAAAGAGATGATGTACTAGTTATTTAGAATATTACCTTTTAATTCAAGTTAAAAGCAATGTTGGAAGTAAAAGAATTAACTTCACATTCTAGAAGACTGAATTCCTGAAGGCAACACTTCTGGAAGAAGGGCCAATCTGTATTGTCCCTTGAAGAAAAAGTTGCTGGGTAAAACCCTCTGGTTAAAGATAATAGGTTTGGCTTAGTTAAGGGGTAAGTCCCAGTTCTACTTTGGGAAGTTCACTGAATGCTGCCTTAAGTAATAGGCCAAATACTTCCAGCTTATGTTTGTTCCAAATGGCATACTAAACCCAGTGTTGAAGATCAATTAATAGGCATGATGACTGTTAAAGATGGAGGGCCCTGTTGGACTGCTGGGGGGGAAAAATCCTAAGGAAGTGACTTTTAAACAGATGTTTGAATCCCCAGTAGTGCTTATTAAGACACAGCAGGGTCACACCCCAGTTTGAGTAGATCTGGAGAGGGCTACAAAAATGACAAGTTCAAAGGTGATCCTGGTGCTTCTGAGAAAGACTGTCCTAAGTTATACCACAGTGAAGCTCTTGACATGATGGCCTTCAACTCTGACCATTCATTAACTGGAACTTTATAATCTGCCAGCAAACTCTTCTCGCTAAGCAAGGAAGACTTGAATAGTGAGCTATCCAATATAACATAGCTAGTCTCAACTCCCAGTAGGGAGCAAACTTGCAGACTAAAAGTAAGTCTGAGGATATCCACTGTCTGAAGAATCGGCTGGTATTCCGTTTGAAACAGTTGTGAAAGACAAGAACTTCAACAAACACCTAATTTGAATTTGCAATAGAATTAGAAGAGACATGTAAAGGGAACTTTGGGATGAGAGAGATTGGTTTCAGATTAAAGAAAAATTCAATTTATTAAACCAGACACTCAAGGATAAACTTTACAAATTAGCAGGCACTATAAGGAAAGTTAATGAGAGGTAAGTAACTAAAAGATTAAGACATTTAAGTACCAAAATAATGCTCTAAGCATAGTCAGAATTTTCTTGATTATGTAAAATGTGGATCATGTTACCACAAAGGTAATTCAGTGCTGAGGATGGAAGCCAGTTACACTGCATCTGAATTCTTGAAGTCACAGTGTTTCTTTGTAAACTTAATACAAAGGAACAGAGTATCAGAAATGTGAAAATAGGTTGCCCAGAGCTAAAGAAAGATTTGAGTAGTAGGTCATTAATATTTACCAAAACAGTTTTTCAAAGTGGCTGAATCAGAGTAGAAAAAAATTTTTTTTTTCATTTTCAAGTAAGCATATTTCCTCCCCATACTTACACTGACTTTAAAATTCTACTTTGTAATTGTTGAAATCTATGGACTGTGACTCCTGTAAACCCAGGACCTTTTTCTGCTGTTCTCTCAACTCTGGTCTATACAAATATATGCTGGTTTTTGTTAGGCCATTGATGCTTCTTTCAACCTGTATGTTCTATATGTATAATACTGTTCTTGGTGCTAAATACACTTTCTTTCCTCTGGTAATCAGGATAATTTTTTTCTCTACATTTATGACTGTTCATTTGTTTTCTTGAAGTTTCCTGATTGTTACTTTTTTAATTAAAAAATACTTAATGTATAACTAGTAGAGCTGGCCATTGAATATAAAGCAACACTAGTAAGAAATAACTGTTGAAAACACATGTCAGACAATACCTGCCCTACTCACACTACCTTTTCAGGTAGAATCATCCACCCCTAGTGGTGAGTCTCTGAACATGTCCCGGTCTTTGCCCATGTCCAGGGCCATTTGTAATGCTTACCCTAGAGGAGACCCTACAACAAGCTAGTCACTAACAAAACCTGTATGGCCTGGCTTTTAAACAAGACTAGGCAAATCTTGAAATAAGGGTCCCAAAAGAATCTAGCCCAGGTTGGTAGTGCACCTATAGTCCCAGCACTAGGGAGGTAAAAGTTCAGGGTCATCCTGAGCTATGTAGTGAATTAGAGGTCAGCCTGGATGAGAGCCTGTCTTAAACATGAAAAATAATTCTGGCTGCTGGGCACTGGAACTGAAAGCTCGTGTACACTTAAAGCTGACTGATGGTGAGCGTTGCGTTGTGAGTTGTACAGCCAGCCTGGGAAGAAAACAGATTCAAGAAGGAGGGGTAGAGAGCAAATGAGAGACAAGTCACTAACCACTGCCCTCCCTTCAGTCTGCCATTTCCAAAACCTACCTCTGCTTTTTTGTTTTGTTTTTCAAGGTAGTGTCTCACTCTAGCCCAGGCTGACCTGGAATTCACTATGGAATCTTAGGGTGGCCTTGAACTCATGGCGATCCTCCTACCTCTGCCTCCCAAGTGCTGGGATGAAAGGCGTACACCACTACACCCGGCTACTTCTGCTTTTCTTGAGTTGGAAGCATTAAGAACTAACCCTTGTTATTCCTGAAGTAGCGTGAAGCTAACCGAAAACTACTCTTACACATCTTAGAGAGTTATTTTTTTTTGTGGTGCTGAGATCAAGTCCAGGGCTTAACACAAGTGAGGCAAGCACACTACAGCAAGCCGTACTTTAGCAGGTGTTTGTCAGAACTAGAGGGAAAACTGCAACAGCAACAAAAAACACTGGGAAGAGGAGAGTAGGTTGCCTCTGAAAGAAATAGGCTGGCATTAGATCTCTGCAACACAGGTGACAAGACCACCACCGCAAAGCAGCACGCGCAGAACCTAAAGCCAGTCGAAGTGGTTCTTGAGAATTCTGAAGCTAGGCAAGCTAACATTCTGTTTATCTGAGGTGCTTTAGTCATTCTTAAAGTTGTTTAAAACGAGTCCTCTAAATGACAAGGTGTTTAAGAAGGAGCAGTTCACAGGGCACGGAGGCCTGTGCCTTTAATCCCAGCAGAGGTAGGAGCATCGCTGTTAAGTTGAGGCCAGCCTTGGACTACAGAGTGAGGTCCAAGTTACCCTGGGCAAGCATGAGACCCTACCTTGAAAAAAAAAAAAAAAAAAAGTCTTGGAAACTACACACAAGAAACAATATCCAAGCCAAACTCAGACTGCTGTAAAGACCCAGATGCTACTCCTAAATGCCAAAGCCCTCTAACACCGTAGCCATGGCCATGAAATAAGGTGGCACTGCCTCCTTGCATTGCTTACTCAAGCTGTCTTGCATTGGCTGGTGCCCTGTGGCATGCCTGTGTAATCTGGGAAAGGTGGTGGGTGGGTGGTGGTTTTGTAGAGGTTTCTCCATTGAGGAGGCTGGACTTAACAAACACGAATTATCAGTTGCTGGGCGTGGTGGTGCACGCCTTTAATCCCAGCACTCGGGAGGCAGAGGTGGGAGGATCTCTGTGAGTTTGAGGCCACCCTGGGACTCCATAGTGAATTCCAGGTCATCCTGGGCTAGAGTGAAACCCTACCTCAAAAAGCAAGCAAACAAAAAAAAAAACAAAAAAACATGAATTATCAAAATCCTCAAGGGGCATTTTAAGCACTGGGCAACCAGAAACCATGACAGCCCTGTCACGGCATCCTAGCGCCCCAGCATTTAAAATAAGTGGAGCTGAATTAAGGTAACGTTCAAGCACTCAGAACTTTTAAACTTAATATGTAAACAAGCCAGGCATGATGGCACCACCTTTGATCCCAACACTGGGAGGGGGAGGCAGTACCATTGTGGAAGTTCAGGGTCCTGGGTGGGGTCATGGCCAGCGGACCCCTGGGATGTGGTGGCTGAGATCATTGTAGCGGCCGAGATGTTTACTAGCTCAGCTAAAACCTAGTGCTGTGTAAGATGTCCTCTCCTGCTTTAACTTACTCTCTCGTTGGTCATTCGTTGCTTGCTTGCTTTGGAGTGGTGTTTCCTTTTCTTGGTTGGTTCTGTCCTGCTTTTTATTTATTTTTGTTTTTATTGTCATTGATGTTGTTTTAGACAGAATAAAACTAGCCATGGTTGGCCTTAAACACCTCATGTTCCTTCTACCTCGGCCCCTGAGTGTTGGGATTACAGGTAGACACCACCATTCCCAGTTTATTCACTTGTTTCCTTAACTGTTAAAATTGGCTTCTCATCATATTTTCAATTATTAACTAATAGAAAACAGATGTTAGTATTCACCATTGTTTCTTTCCTCTTTATTACATGTCTTCAGTTGTCTTTGATGCTTTGTAGCAATCATTTTGGCTTTACTGGAATATTTTATCAATTTTTTTTTTCACAAAAGCTAAATTGAGACATACTTTCTATGTCCACTCATAGTTTAAAACTGCCCTCACCAAGGATAATTTGGGTCACAATTATGGTCATAGTTCTTTTTCCTCATAATACTTATTTCTTACTTCAAATATCAGTCTAGGCTTTTTCCCACCTACACATTTATAGGGTTCTGTTTTCATCCTTGCTTTAAAAAAAAAAAAAAAAGGTTTCCTAGAGTAAATTTGACTATGTGCTTTTCACCTCACAACCCTGTCTTTTAACATTGAACCTTTTTAACTTGAATCTACAGCAAACATTCTCATTCTTTTTTTGTTTTTGTTTTTCAAGGTATGGTCTCACTCTAGCTCAGGCTGCCCTGGAATTAGTCTCAGGGTGGACTCGAACTCACAGCAATCCTCATACCTCTGCCTCCCGAGTGCTGGGATTAAAGGCAAGCACCACCATGCCGGCCCAGACATTGTCATTCTTTATTATTGCTGCCTCTCCATCATTTTCTTTCTCTCACTTGGTAGCAGCATTGGATCTTTTTAATTTCTTATTTGTATTTAGTTTAGAAGATAAGTTGAGACAGATTCTCATGTAGCTCAGACTGGCTTCAGACTTGGTATGTAGCCAAGGCTAGCTGTGAACTCCTGATCTTCCTGCCTTTACCTCCTTGGTGCTGGAATTACAGGCTTGTGCTGTCACTTCAGCAGTAGTATTGGAAATCAAACCTGTCTCCCTTTTTCTGTCACTCTGTCTCCTCCCCCCCCCCCCGACTTTAACAGTACTGTAAAGTTAAAGAAGAGCATAGATCTAACATAGAATGGCACTCAAAAGTAGCTGTCATCTGTCATTAATTTCCTCAGTGTCTACGAACCAGAAAATGTATTCCTCTCTGCAGTAACTACATGACACTATTTTTGTTTTCATTGTGTATTTCACTCTACATGCTACTGTATTATATCAGGAATATTTATTTGCAAGGAGAGACAGAATGAGAATGGGCATGCCAGAGCCTCTAGCCACTGCACATGAACTCCACCAGATGCATCCACCACTTTGCGCATCTGGATGAGTACTGGGGAATAATGGGTACTGGGGAATAAAACCCAGGTTGTTAGGCATTTCAGGCAAGCGCCTTAACCACTAAGCAATCTCTCCAGCCCCCAGACTTTAAGTATTTATTTATTTGCAAGCAGACCGAAAGAATGGGCATGTCAAGGCCTCTAAGCACTGCAATTCCAGATGCATGGGCCACTTTGTGCATCTGGCTATACAAGGAGTCAAACTCGAGTCCTTATGTTTTGTAGGCAAGCATTTTAACCACTGAGCCATCTCTCCAGTCCTGTTATTTATTTTCTTAGTGACTGCTATTCTGAATGGAGTAAGATGGAATTTCAGTGTAGTTTTAATCTGCATATATATTATATATGTGCTATATTATTAAATATTAATATATTTATTATATTAAATTAGAAATATATTAAAATTATATTTATTGGGTTCTTTTATTTCCTGTTTTTGGTTTTTGAATTACTGTACATTCTAGATGGTAATCTTCTGTCAGATGTATAGCTTGCAAAGATTTTTCTCCCATTCTATAAGCCGTCTCTTCACCCAATAGTTTTCTTGGCTGTGCAGCGTTTTTATATCATGAAGTTCCATTTGTCATTTATTGGTCTTATTTCTTGAGTAAGTGGAATCTATTTAAAAAGTTCTCTGTGCCTGTATCTACATTTTCCCTAGTTTTTCCTCTAATAATTTCAAAGTTTCAGGTTTCACACTGAGGTCTTTGGTCCATTTGGAGTCGATTTTTGTGTAGAATGAGATACAGAGATCTGTAAATGTGGACAACCAGTTTTCCTAGCAACATTGTTGAAGAGGCTGTCATTTCTCTCATATGTATTTTTGGCATCTTTGTCAAAATCCATGTGGCTATAGCTGCATGGGTTCAAAGGTGAATCCTCTGCATGGTTCCATTGATCTATGTGGTGATTTTGTGAAAACACCATGTTATTTCTGTTCTGTTGGCTCTGTTGTATAGAAATCAAGTATGATGACCACCAGCATTATTCTTTTGCTCTGGGTTGCTTTGGCTAACCAGGGATTTTGTGCTTTCATATGAAAAAGTTTTCATTCAAAGTCTTACATTTCCTTAACGTTCAATCCAAGGTATTTTTTGTAGGCAATTATGAATGATAATTCCCTGAGTTTTTTTTCTCAGTATGTTTGTTATCGATATAAGGAAGGCTACTGGTGTTTTTTGTATGTTAATTTTGTACTCTGCCACTTTTCAGAAAGTTTTTATCAGCACTAAGAGTTTTCTGGTGGCACACATCTTTAATCCCAGCACTTGGGGTCACCTGATTCAAACCACCATAATTGCTAAGCCATCTCTCCAGTCCCTCTTGTTCTTTTTCAAAAGCCCTAAAGTGCATGCTGAGTTATTTATTTGAGATTTCTCTATTTTTTTCTTTTGTAAAAAAATATATTTATTTGCAAGGAGGGAGAAAAAGAAAGAGTGGGTGTGCCAGGTCATCTGACAACTGCAAACAAACTCCAGATGCATGTGCAACTTTGTGCATCTGGCTTATGTGGGTACTGGGGAATTGAACCAAGGTTGTGAGGCATTGCAGGCAAACTGCTTTAACTGCTGAGCCATCTCTCCAGCCCTTGTCCATTTTTTTAAATGTATACACTTATAAACTTCCCTCTTGAGACGGTTCACTGTGTCCCATGGGTTTTGGTATGTTGTGTTTTCATTTTCATTCAATATGAGGAATTTTTTTTCTTGATTTCTTTGTTTGTTTGTTTGCTTGTTTTCAAGGTAGGGTCTCACTCTAGCCCAAGCTGACCTGGAATTCACTATGTAGTTTCAGGACAGCCTTGAACCCACCCTCATCCTCCTACCTCTGCCTCCCAAGTGCTGGGATTAAAGACATGCATCACCACACCTGACTTGATTTCATTTTTAAAAAATATTTTTAGCTAGGTGTGGTAGCATATGTCTTTAATTCCACACTTGGGAGGCAGAGGTAGAAGGATTACTGTGATGTGAGTTCAAGGCCAGCCTGGAACTACAGAGTGAGTTCCAGGTCAAGCCTGGGCTAGTGTGAGAGCTTACCTCAATTAAAACCAAAGAGAAAGGGAGGAAGAGAAGAGGACAGAAAGACAGTGTGGGCATGGCAGGATCTCCTACCACTGCAAATGAACCCCAGACTCATGAGCTACTTTGTGCATCTGGCTTTATGTGGGTGTCGAGGAAATCAAACCCAGTCTGTCAAGTTTTGCAAGAAAGCACCTTTTTCCACTGAGCTTTCTATCTCCAGGTCTTTAAATATATATATTTATTCATTTCAGAGAGAGAAAGAGGCAAGTAGAAAGAATGGACATGCCAGGGCCTCTAGTCACTGCAAACAAACTCTAGATGCATGCAACCTTGTGCATCTGGCTTAGTGGGTACTGGGAAATCAAACCTGGGTCCTTAGGCTTCACAGGCAAGCACCTTAACTGCTAAGCCATCTCTTGAGCCCTCCAGCTCTCTTCTTGATTTATTTGATAACACATCATTCAATGAGTTTGAAAATATTCTGGGATTTCTATTGTTGATATGTAGTTTTACTTCATAATGGTCAGATAGAGGTTATTTCAATTTTCCTATATTTTAAGACTTGTTTTGTATCCTATTATATGTTCTATTTTAGATAAGGTTCCATAGCCAACATGATGAGAAGAATGTACATTCCGCAGAGTTTGAGTGGGCTTTCTACTTTCATGTCTATTTGATGCTGTTGGTTTTGGTAATCCAATGACTTTAATTGGACTTGTTTACAGGAATATCAAGTGAGAGGTTATTCACTGAGCATAGGAAACTTATCAGTGCTAAACCACTGAAGAACTGTTTCTCCCTCTCACTGCAACCACTGACTACCTATAAATCCTCTGGGAGAGAGAGGCCGTTACAAGTCCCTCCACCATCCATGACAGAATGTTGACAAGCCCAGGCTTTTGTGGGTCTGGCATGGATAATCACAGGTGCTGAGAGTTCGAGTCATGCCCAGAAGACAGAGCTTCACAGCATTCCATCCCTTCCCGCAGCTCTTCCACAATGTTCCCTGAGCCTTGGAGGGGCTGTGTTATATTAGGACTGAGCACTCAACAGTCACTTACTCTCAGCACTGTGACCGGTTGTGAATCTACAATAACGAGTGCCCACTGCAGAAAGAGTCCCTGACCAAAGCTGACAGCAGCACTAACCTCTGAACACAAGCATAAATATTAGAATTATATTACAGGGATATCCCATCCATTTAGCAGAACCATAGCAGTAGTTTCCTCACTAGGGTCTATACCTCCCCAGCTCTGAGCTTTTGACAAATTTAACAGTTCCAGACATGAATTCCTTCCTGTGGAGTGGTCCTCAGACCCAATTAGAAAATAGTTGATTACCCCTATAATAATTATGCCACCCTAGGATGGGGAAATGGCTTAGCAGTTAAAGGCATTTGCTTGCAAAGCCTGCTTGCCTGGGTTTGGTTCCCTAGAACTGACATCAAGCCAGATGCAAAATGTGGTACATATATCTGGAGTTAATTTGCAGGGCCAAAAGGCTGTGACAGACACATAAACAGAGGGGCTGAGGGATGCTTAGCAGTTAAGATGCTTGCCTGCAAAGCCCCAGGTTTGGTTTCCCAGGACCCACGAAAGCTAGATGCACAAGGTGCCACACACATCTGGAGTTTGTTTGCAGTGAATGGTGCACCCATTCTCTCTCGTCTGTCTCTCACTCTCAATTTCTAAAAATACACCAAAAGCTTATGTGCCACTGTTGTACTAGTTGGCACATCTTGAGCCTAGCAGATCAGTAGGGTAGCATGGAATTCCTTTTTTTATAATTTCACCCTAGGATTGGATCTGTCTTTTATGTCAGGGTACGTTTCCTGGCATCAACAAATCAATAGATCTTATATTTTAATCCAATCTGCTAGTCTGTGTCTTTTTTTTTTCTTTTGGATTTTTGAGATACAGTCTTACTCTAGGCGGGCCTGGAATTTACTATGTAATCTCGGTGTCCTCAAACTTATGGCAATCCTCCTACCTCTGCCTCCTGAGTGCTGGGATTAAAGGCGTGCACCACCATGTCTAGTAGTTTGTCTTTTTTATAAACTTTTTTTCAGTATTAATGTAGCCACTACACTTGTCTTACCATCCTGTTTTTATTTATTTATTTTTAATTATATTTTGTTTCTTTTATAATTTTTTTTGCCCCTGTTCCTGTTACCCTGGAGGCCCACCTCAGTAGGTTTATGGTATTGACTGTGGGATCATGAAGGGCTCAGTCAGTCCCTGTAGAGTAGCAGGAAACCGTACCTCAGGATATTCCTACCCACCCTGTGGCTCTTACAATCTGCCCTCTCTTCCACAATGTTCCCTGAGCCATGGCAGGCATGTTGACAGTCCAATTTAGTGTTGAGTTCTTTATAGCCTCTGGATTTCTGCTTTGTTAAGTTTCTTTTGTTATTGTTTGTTTGTTTGTTTGTTTGTTTGTTTGTTTGAGGTAGGTTTTCTTTAGCCCAGGCTGGCCTGGGATTCACTGTGAAATCTCAGGCTAGCTTTGAACTCACAGGGATCCCCCTACCTCTGCCTCCCAAGTGCTGGGATTAAAGGTGTGTACCACCACACCTGGACCTTTTGCTTTGATAGGTTTTGATTGATCACATGGATGTCAGCATCGCCCTGGAGCTGGTTGTCAGGCTAGCAGTAACAGCAGTTTTTATGTCACAGCTTCTGCAGTTTCTCTTGGGCCCCAGCAGATGTGGTAGAGGTGGAATGTCTTGTGGTGGGCTACCTTTTTGTCACATTGATGGATCTTGGTTCTCCTTCATTTTCTCCGCTATTTGTAAAATATTTGTAAAATAACTAACTAAGAGTAAGAGCAGCTTGACTTAAAGGGAGTATGCAGAGTTCTTTGAGAGATTTTTTTGGGTGTGCAAGCCCACTCTTCTCCAGAATAACCTGTGTCCTTTAACTGTGGAATTAAGACTATTAATATTCAGGGTTATTATTGAAAGGAATATATTAATTCTTGTCATTTCTGTGATGTTGGGTGTTTTTCTTTCCTTCATTTTCCTAACTACTGTTGTAGCATTTATTCTTGTAGCTTCATAGATGTATTTATATTTTTCTTCAAAGCATTCCCTCAAATATATTCTGTAGAGTAGACTTAGTGTTTGTGAGCTCCTTTAGCATTTTTTGTGATAGAAAATATTTTCCATGGTAAAAATTTTGATTATGGTCTGGAGAGATGGCTTATTGGTTAAGGAGCTACCCTTGAAAGCCTAAGGACCCAGGTTCGATTCCCCAGAATGCACATAAGCCAGTTGAACAAGGGGGCACATGCATCTGGAGTTCACAGTGGCTACAGATCCTGGCATGTCCATTCTCTATCTGCTCTTTCTATCTCTCAAATAAATAATATTTTTATTTCAATTACAAAAGTGTGTTAATTATGAAATAGTTTTGTTAGGTATAGTAATCTGGTTGGCAGTTGCTGTTGTTCAGAGCTTGAGCTATATCCTCTTAGATTTTGATTAGCCCTCCCTCCACCTCTCCTTTACTCAATCTCTTCCCCTGACCTTACTTAGGCCTTTTCACCCCTATTAATCTGTTCTTCTACTTACACATATTCAATACCATCCTATGAAGTCCCTCTCTCCCTCCCTTTCTATTCCCTTTATATCCCCATTTTAGCTTACTGGTCTCTGCTACTGAGTTTTATTCCTACTCAAATAGAAGTCCAATCATTTGTAGCTATGATCCACATAGGAGAGAACATGTGATTTTTGGCTTTCTGGGCCTTGGTTACCTAACTAAGTATAATTCTTTCCACATCCATACATTTTCCTACAAAGTTGATAACTTCATTTTTCTTTACTGCTGAGTAGAACTTCATGTGTAAATGTGCCATATTTTCATTATCCACTTATCATTATCAGTTGAGGGACATCTAGGCTGGTTCCATTTGCTAACTATTGTGAATAGAGTGGCAATAAACATGGTTGAGCAAGTCTAAGGTAGTGAGATGAGTCCTTAGAATATATGCCTAAGGTATATGGTATAGCTGGGTCATATGGTAAATCTACTTTTAGCTGTCTCAGGAACCTCCACTGATTTTCAAAATGGCTGGACCAGATTGCATTCCTACCAACAATGTAGAAGGGTTCCTCTCTCTCTGCATCCTCTCCAGCATTTATGGTCATTTGTTTTCATGATGGTAGCCAATCTGACAGGAGTGAAATGGAATCTCAGCATAGTTTTAATCTGTATTTCCCTGATGGCTAAGGATGTAGAACATTTTTTAGATGTTTATATATTCCATCTGTATTTCTTCTTTTGAGAACTCTCTATTTAGTTCCATAGTCCCCCCCCTTTTTGTTTGTTTGTTTGTTTGTTGTTGTTGTTGTTGTTGTTTGAGGTAGGGTCTTGCTCTAGCCCAGGCTGACCTGGAATTCACTATGTAGTCTCAGGGTGGCCTTGAACTCACAGCAATCCTCCTACCTCTGCCTCCCAAGTGCTGGTATTAAAGGCGTGCACCACCACGCCCAGCTTCATAGCCCATTTTTTTAATTGGGTGGCTTAATTTCTTATTTAGTTTTTGGAGTTCTTTGTATATCCTAAATATTAGTGCTCTGTCAGAGGTATATCTGGCAAGTATTTTTCTCCCATTCTATAGGTTGCCTCTTTGCTCTATTCAAATGAGGCCCCAGCAGTTGATCAGTGGTTTTATTCCCTGAGCAACTGGGGTTACATTCAGGAAGTCTTTGCCAAGACGAATATGTTGAAGGGTTTCCCCTACTTTTTCCTCTAGCAATTTCAGAGTTTCAGGTCTGATGTTAAGGTCCTTAATCCATTTGGACTTCTTAATTCTTGTGCATGAAGAGAGAGAAGAATGTATTTTCATCCTTCTACAGATACATATCTAGTTTTCCCAGCAAGATCAGGTGGATATAGTTACCTGGACTTACATGTGGGTCCTCTGTTCTGTTCCATTGATCAACATGACTGTTTTTATGTCAGTACCATGCTGTTTTTGTTACTGTGGCTCTGTAGTATAGGTTAAAATCAGGCATGGTGATACCACCAGCCTTATTTTTGTTGTTCAGTGTTATTTTAGATATTCGAGGTTTCTTGTGATCCCAAATGAATTTTTGGGTTGTTTTTCTATTCCCATGAAGAATGCCATTGGAACTTTGATGGGGATTGCATAAATGTGTAGATTGCTTTTGGTAAGATTGCCATTTTCACAATATTGATTCTTCCAATCCAGGAACAAGGGATGTTTATCCATTTCCTAGTGTCTTCTGCAATGTCTCACTTGAGTGTTTTATAGTTTTCATTGTAGAGCTCCTTTACTTCCTTGGTTAGGTTTATTCCAAGGTACTTTATTTTAATGCAATTGTGAATTGGAGTGATTCTCTAATTTCATCCTCTGTGTGTTTGTTGATAGCATATAGGAAGGCTACTGATTTTGATGTGTTTATTTTATATCCTGCTATATGGCTATAAGTGTTTATCAACACTAAAAATTTGCTAGTAGAGTTTTTAAGGTTCTTTATATATAGAATCATATCATCTGTAAATAATGATAATTTGATCTCTTCCTTTCCAGTATGTGTGTCTCTGGCCTTATTGCTATGGCTAAGACTTCCAATACTATGTTAAATAAAAGTAGGGACAAAGCCAGATGTGGTGGCACATACCTTTAATCCCAGTACTCTGGAGGCAGAGGTAGGAGGATTGCCATGAGTTTGAGGCCACCCTGAGACTCCATAGTGAATTCCAGGTCAGCCTGGGCTAGAGTGAGACCCTACCTCAAAAAAAAAAAACAAAAAATAAAATAAAATAAAGTGGGGACAGTAGGCACCCTTGTCTTGCTCCTGAATTTAATGGAAAAGCTTCAAATTTTTCTCCATTTAGTATTGTGTTGGCTGTAGGTTTGTCATAAATAGCTTTATTATGTTGAGATATATTCCTTCTATTCCCAGTCTCTGTAGGACTTTGATCATGAAGGAATGTTGGATTTTGTCACATGCTTTTGCTGTATCTAACGAGATGATCCCTGCATCTACTTGGTCGGGGTGAATGGTCTCTCTGATATATTCTTGTATTCTGTTTGCCAGTATTTTGTTGAGAATTTTTGCTTCTATGTTCATGAGGAAGATTGGTCTGTAATTTTCTTTTTTGTTGTGTCTTTGCCTGCTGGCTTCATAGAAGGAGTTTGGAAGGATTCCTCCCTTTTGTATTTCATGGAAAAGTTTGAGAAGCATTGGTGTTAGTTCTTCCATGAAGGTCTGGTAAAATTCACCAGTGAATCATCTGAGCTTCGACTTTTTTTAGTTGTGAGATTTTGTTGTTGCTGTTGCTGTTGTTTTGTTTTGTTTTGTTTTTCAAGGTAGGGTCTCGCTTTCTAGCCCAGGCTCACCTGGATTTCACTATGTGGTCTCAGGGTGACCTTAAACTCACAGTAATCCACCTATCTCAGCCTACCGAGTGCTGAGATTAAAGGCATGGGCCACCACGCCTGGCTTAGTTGGGAGATTTTTTTATAACTGCTTGGATCCCCATACTTATTGTAGGCCTATTTAAGTGGTTAATCTCATCTTGATTTAATTCAGGTAGGTCATACAAATCAAGGAAATCATCCATTTCTTTCAGATGTTCAAACTTAGTGGAGTATATGTTCTTATGGTATATCCCTATGATTTTTTGAATTTCTCTGGTATCTGTTGTGATGGTTCCATTTTCATCTCTCATTTTATTAATTTGTATCTCTTCTCTCTTTCTTGTGGTCAGATTTGCTAAGGGATTATCAATCTTATTTAGCTTTTCAAAGAAAAAACTCTTTGTTTCATTAATTCTTTAGAATTTTTTTGGTTTCTATTCATTAATTTCTGCCCTAATTTTATTATTTCTTCCTGTCTACTGATTTTTGGTTTGCCTTGTTCTTCTTTTTCCAGGGCTTTAAGGTGAAGCATTAAGTTGTTTACTTGCGACCTTTCTACATTCTTAATATAGGCACTTAAAGCTATAATTTTCCCTCTTAGGACTGCCTTCACTATGTACCAAAGGTTTTGGTATGTTGTGTTCTCATTATCATTTGACTCTGTGAATTTTTTTTATTTCCTTCTTGATTTCTTCATTGACCCATTCATCATTTAGTACTGTATTATTTAGTTTCCATGATTTTGTATATGCTCTATAGCTTTTCTTACTATTGATTTGTAGTTTGATCTGTAGTGATTTGTAGTGATCAGATAGAGTGCAAGGAAATATTTCAAGTTTCCTGTATTTGTTAAGATTTGTTTTGTGTCCTAACATGTGGTCTGTTTTAGAGAATGTTCCATGTGCTGCTGAAAAGAATGTGTATTCTGCAGCATTTGGATGAAATGTCCTGTATATATGTATCTGTTAGGTCCATTTGTTCTATGACCTCATTTAATCCAGATGCCTCTCTGTTTATTTTTTGCCAGGATGACCTATTGATAAAAGTGGGATGTTGAAGTCACCCACTACAACTGTATTTGGTGTTATCTGTGACCTTAATTCTAATAGCATTTGTTTGATGAAGTTGGGAGCCCCCATGTTGGGTCATATATGTTTAAGATTATAATGCCTCCTGTTGGAGTGTGCCTTTGATCAATATAAAGTGACCCTCCTTATCTTCCCTAACTAGTGTTGGACTGAAGTCTACCTTGTCAGATATTAGGATGGCAACCCCTGCTTGTTTTCTAAGCCCATTTGCTTAAAACACCGTTTTCTAACCTTTCACCCTAAGATAGTGTCCATCCTTTGTAGAAAGGTGAGTTTCTTGGAGGCATAAATTGAAGGCTCCCTGCTTTTTAACCTAGTTTGTAAACCTATGTCTTTTGGTTAGGGCATTGAGGCCATTTGATGTTAAGAGTTATTATTGAAAGATGTGTATTTATTTTTGCCAGTTTTCTTGTTTTGTAGTCTTCTGGTTTCACCTTTGCTCTCTTTTGTTAACTAGTATTTGAGTATGGTTTTTTTTTTCCAGGTTCCTTATATGTGTGCTTTTCTTTATCTTCAGCATGAAGGATTTTTTATCAAGTATTTTCTGTACAGCTGGTTTTGTCTTCAAATATTCCTTAAGCCTGCTTTTGTTGTGGAATGTCCTTATTTCTTCCTCTATTTGGCTGGATAGCTTTGCAGGATAAAGTAACCTTGGTTGACAGCTATTATCTTTCAAAAGCCCTTCTGACTTTGAAAGTTTGTGTTGAGTAATCTGCTGTGATCCTGCTGGGCTTGCCTTTGTACGTGAATTGATTTTCCTATCTAACTGCTTTCAATATATCTTCTTTGGTTTGTGTGTTTGATAGTTTAATTATAATATGACGAGGAGAGTTTCTTAACAGGTTTTGTCTGTTTGGTGCTTTAATGGTTTCCTATATCTGCACTGACACCTCATTCCCAATTTGGAGGAAGTTTTCTTCTCTGATTTTGTTGAAAATGCCTACTATGCCTTTGGAGTGAAATTCTTCTCCTTCTACTATACCCTGAATTCTTATGTTTGATCTCTTCATAGTGCCCCAAATATCTTCCCATTCATATCTTCCTATTAGTTTGTCTTTCTCTTTGTTGGACTGTATTAGATCTGCCACCTGGTCTTCTAGTTTAGATAGTCTGTTCTCTCCTTCACCCATTCTACTGGTGAGATTTTCTAGTTTTTTACTTGACTGACTGTTTTTCATTGCTAGGATTTCTGAATGGTTTTTCTTTATTGTTTCTATTTCCCTATTTATGTCTTATATTTACCTCCTTAATTCATTAAACTGATTCCTGTGTCTTCTTTGATTTCTTCTTTGATTTATTTGAGCATATTTATAATCCTTCTTTTGAAATCTTTCTCAGGCATTTCCTCTAAATCACTCTCATTGGAGATCATTTCTGATGAATTAATAATACTTTTTGGTGGCTTTACATTGTCTTGATTTTTGGTATTTCTTGTGTTATAATGTACAGATTTTTGCATCTTGGATTAATTTAATGCTTGGGTTTTCTAATTATCTGCAGTATAATTAGATGTATCAATCAAGTTGATATTATATATCTTCAAGGTAGGCGCTTAAGGTGCTAGGTGTGGCTCTTAAGACTCTCAGAGTAACCACAAAAGTAACCCTAGATGTTGAGTTTGCCTGCTATGAGAGTATTCATGTAGGCTGGATGGAACAAAGTATAGGCAAATTCTAAAAATTAACTAAACAATATACATACTCAATGAAAAGCATCACAGAGTATTTATGCAAGAGTAGGTATTATGACAAAATGATCCTCTAAGAAAGTCACAGTCCCTAAGGATGTGTGTTGCCTTAATCCTGTCAACTGGGAGGCTGAGATTTCTGGTCAGTAGAGGGTTCCAAGGTCAGGTTGTGACCAAGTGAGGCCCTTTCTCAATGAATGACAGAACACAAGACATTGGGCACTATAAATCAGGAAGCAACAAATGACAAGCCCAAAATATAGCTTATTTAATAATGGCAAATCCAACCATCCATCAGATTTAACATATAATTTACCCTGACATGGAAGGTGCAATTACCACTTCCAATGCAAGCCTATATACCAGGCTTATTTGATGGATATTGACCTGGTGTAATCCCAGCTATGTTTTGGGATGGCTTAGGTCTCAATTATGCTGCATGTCTGCTTGGGATCCCTCTTGGCTGTGCTGTGGGCTCAGGTAGGCTGGCTAGGTCTGTATGTCGCTGCTCTGATAGCCTATGCCAGGTGGTGTGTATGTGAGTTCCCTTCCCCAGGCGTCTGGTGCTTGCTGGTGCTTGGGAGGGGAGGCTGTGGATGGTGACTGAAGTTCTGCCCCTGATCCTTGTGATCCTTTTCCTCATGAGACACTCCACTGGTCTCTCCCATCCTCCCTTCCATGTTTCTTGAGTTTGTGAGGAACTAGTGTGAGTGGAAAATCCCCTCACTTGGTTTTTCCTGCTTTCAGGCCAAGCCTGGCAGCTGTGGCCACATGGACCTGGTCCCTCTGCTGCTGGAGCCACGTCTGCCTGCTTCTGTGGTCTCTAGACACTCTGGATCTCTCCTACTTCTCTGCTGTGGTTGATAATTTCTTAGAAACCTTCACTTTTTAGCAGAAGAATGTATCTTGGGGGATTTTTCTTTTGGAATTTTTACCCCCTAGGCTGCTTTGGCATATTTCTTATGGTGCCATCTTAACCGAAAGTTCAAATTCCACTTTCATATCCAATACTGACTTTGTATTTCATTCAGCTGTTCATGTTTGTTTTCTTGGAATTTACTTGGGAATTTATATCCCCTCTGATTTATTTGAACTTTTTTTTTTTTTTTTTTTTTTTTTTTTTTTTTTACATTTCTCAAGGTAGGGTCTTGCTGTAGCCCAGGCTGACATTCACTCTGTAGAGTCATGGTGGCTTTGAACTCATGGCTATCCTCCTACCACAGCCTCTTAAGTACTGCATTAAAGGCATGCACCACCATGCCCGCCTTTATTCTTTTTTTAACTCTACTCTCCTATTGCAGTCAGGTTTGCAGTGCTGGCAGAAATCACATTTTGACTTACAGACTCAAGGGGAAGCTCCATGATGGCAGAGAAAATGACAGCATGAGAAGAGGGTGGACATTAATTACCTCCTGGCCAACATCCGGTGTACAATAGCAACAGAAGAGTGTACCACACACTGGTACGGGGAAACTGGCTATAAAACTCATAAGCCCACCCCCGACAATACATTGCCTCCAGGAGGCACTAATTCCCAAATCTCCATCAAACCACCACACCCCTTTTCACCCTGGCAGTAGAATACTTGGCAAAAAACAATCACTAGGGCTGGAGAGATGGCTTAGCGGTTAAGCGCTTGCCTGTGAAGCCTAAGGACCCCGGTTCGAGGCTCGGTTCCCCAGGTCCCACGTTAGCCAGATGCACAAGGGGGCGCACGCGTCTGGAGTTCATTTGCAGAGGCTGGAAGCCCTGGCGCGCCCATTCTCTCTCTCCCCCTCTATCTGTCTTTCTCTCTGTGTCTGTCGCTCTCAAAATAAATAAATAATTAAAAAAAAAAACAATCACTATCAAAGGGTAAATTCATTATGAAAATGCAGTAATAAGCCAGGCATGGTGGCGCACACCGCTAATCCCAGCACTTCAGAGGCACAGGTAGAAAGAGCGAGGTGAGTTCAAAGCCACCCTGAGACTACATTCCAGGTTAGCCTAGGCTACATTGAAACCCTACCTTAAAAAAAAAATGTCCTAAGAAGGTAGAAGAATAGAAGCACATCAGGGTGGTCCCCTGACCTCCAGACATGCACTGTGATGTGCACATACATCATGCATGTACATACACATATGCAAATAAGTAATACAAAATGGAAAGGGAAGAAATGAAAAAGAAAATACTAGAGGAAAAAAACAAGAGAAGAGAAAGGATGAGAAATGGAAAAGAAGAGAATAAAGTAGGGCAAGGCTGGCGTGCTAAGTTGACATTGGGTATTATATAAAGGAAGGATAATTAGGAAGAGAATAGAGCTGGATTGGTGCAAAGTCTGGATGCAGTCTTGCCTGCTTATTGGCACCATCAACTTTCTCAGTGTTCCTTCCTGGGCTTACATAGTGTGACACTCTTCCTGAAATCATGTAGACTTAAAAAAAAAAGTAAGAAGGAAATAGTTCTGCAGTTAAAGGCACTGGCTTGCAAAGTCTGCTGCATAGGGTTCAATTTCCCAACACCCTGGCTCACCCATACCAACAGACAGACAAATACACACACACACACACATGCAAATATTAATTTTTAAAAAGTAAGATCTCAGGCATAGTTACACACACCTGAGGACTTATCATTCTGAATTTGAGGTCAGCCTGGGATACACAGTAAGATCCTGTTACACACACACACATTAATAAGAAGTAACATATCAGAACTGGGTCAGGTTTTAAGAAACTCAGAATGAGATTCTGGAAGTAAAGTAATCGAGAAAGGTCAGGGGTTTCGGGTCATGCAAGCCAAGCATCTATATCCATAAGTGCAAAAAGACAAATTATCCAACCTTACTGTATACACTTGAGCTTTGGAGGATATTTAAAGTATTTTTTGTAGGAGTAGGCTTTCTTTTTTTAGTTTGTCTTTTATTTTTAAACATTTTTTTTTTTTAAATCAGGGATTGATTTGAGAGAGAAAAGGAGAGAAAGTATGGGCATGCCAGGGCTCTTGCCTCTGCAAAGGAACTCCAGATGCATGTGCCATTTTGTGTATCTGGCTTTATGTGGGTACCAGGGCGTCAACCTTGACCCAGCAAGCTTTGCAAGCAAGCACCTTTATCTGCTGAGCCATCTCTGCAGCCCCAGTGGCCCATATTTGTAATTCTAGCACTTGGAAAAGAGAGACAGGTTACTAGTTCAAGGTCGTCCCTGACTACATACCAAGTTCAAAGCTGTCTGAATTACATTACCAGAGTTTTAGGGCAAAAACCCCAGAAGTTCCAAAGGCAAGGTTAAGCCATTTAAGAGATCAGGAGTGGTCAAAGGAGATTTAATCACTGTGGACGAGTTCAGAAGTACAGATAAAAAAGTGGCCCACACCTGGGATTCCAGCTAAGGTCTCAGTCTAGCCCAGGCTGACCTGGAATGATTCACTATGTAGTTTCAGGTAAGGTCTCAGTCTAGCCCAGGCTGACCTGGAATGATTCATTATGGCCTCAAGCTTACAGTGATTGTCCTACATCTTATTTCCCAAGTACTGGAATTAAAAGGTGTGTGGCACCATGCCCAGCTTTTTGGTTTGTTTAAAGAATTTTTTAAATTTTTATTTACTGGCAAATGTGTGTGTAGGGGATGGGAGGAGGAAGGCAGGGCCTCTTGACATAGCAAGTGAACACCAGATGCTTATGCCACTTTTTGTGCCTGGTGTACATAGGTGGCTTGGGGACTCGAACCCAGTACGGCAGGCTTTGCAAGCAAGTGCCTTTAACAGCTGAGCCATCGTCCCAGCCCCCTTCTGTTTTTTAAAAATATTTATTTATTTATGAGAGGAAGAAGCAGAGAGAGAGAAAGAGAGAGAGCAAGAGCGTACCAAGGCTTCCAGCCACTGCAAACAAACTCCAGATGCTGCACCACCTTGTGCATCTGACTGACGTGGGTATTGGGGGAATCGAACCGAGGTCCTTTGGCTTTGCAGGCAAGCGCTTTAACTGCTAAGCCATCTCTCCAGCCCCATTTGCTATTTTTTGTTTGTTTGTTTGTTTTTTGTTTTTTCGAGGTAGGGTCTCACTCTGGCTCAGGCTGACCTGGAATTCACTATGTAGTCTCAGGGTGGCCTCAAACTCACAGCGATCCTCCTACCTCTGCCTCCCGAGTGCTGGGATTAAAGGCGTGAGCCACCACACCCAGTCAACCATTTGTTGTTTTTTGAGATAGAGTCCCATGCACCCCAGTTGGCCTTCAGCTCACTATATAGCCAGCGATGGCTTTGGACTCAGATCCTTTCTCAGGGTGCTATGATGGTTAAAAGAAAAAGATGAAGGCTGCAGAGATGGCTTAGCGGTTAAGCGCTTGCCTATGAAGTCTAAGGACCCTGGTTCGAGGCTCGATTCCCCAGGACCCACGTAAGCCAGATGCACAAGGGGGCGCACGCGTCTGGAGTTCATTTGCAGTGGTTGGAGGCCTTGGTGCGCGCGCTCTCCCTCTCTCTCAAATGAATAAATAAAAGTTGAATAAAATTTAAAAAGAAAAGGATGAGATTTCCGTGTGGAAGAGTTTTCCCTATGCTAGAAGGAAAGGTAACGATGTTGTCTTTAAGGATGAGAAATTGAAACCAAGAGAATTATAAACAAATGTTAAAATAAAGCATCTTTTAAGCCTTTTCAGATAATGTGTTTTTGTCAATTAACTGTCCAATCCGGAGTATAATCATCTCGGCTTCTTTCTCCCCGTCTTTATGTACGTGTTAAAGCTCCGGGGCCACATACAATTTATATTCTTTTTTCCCCCTGTTTCTCTGCTTTTGTCACTTCAACTCTGAACCCCAGCTAGGGCTGTTAAGAGGGTGGAAGCGCAGATTTTCCTCTCCTACACATAAGCGCTTGCAAAGGCATTACTTTTACGGCGGACGTGTTTCCTAACCTTCAACACGTGTACTGCCACGTTTGTAACGCGGGCGCTCACAGCGTGCGGAAGCGCGGCCGGCGCTCGCTGCAGGCGAGGGTCCCGTTGGTACACTTCTCGCGAGAGGACAGGGTTCCGAGCCACGTCGGAGCAGACGTCCGGGCGCCCAGCGTCAGGTTCCGGAACGAAGTGGTGGTGGAAAATGCGGCCTGCCGGCTGTTTTGGCGGGGTGGACTTCCGCCGGAAAAGAAGGCTGGCTTGTAATTCCGAGTCAGCACCCGGCTGGTTTTCTGCCCTAGGCTCTGGTGGTGTGCACTGTTTACCGCAATGGCCTGCGCCTCAGCGCGGTCCCCGGCGGACCAAGACAGGTGGGTCCTAAGAAAGGAAGGGGCTCGCGGCCATGCCGCCCGGGCCTCCCTCTGCACGGCGGCCTCGGCCGCAGCGTGCGCCCCGCCCCTGTGCCCGCAGCGCGCGGCCTCACCCACGCGTGCCCGGGCCACGGAGTCCGCAGGTAGCCGCGCGAGTGCCCGAGCCCGAGCCCGCATGGTCTAGATAACAGACCCACGCAGGGAGACGTGCCCTCTTTCCACTGTGACCGCGCTCAGAAAAACTTACCTGGCGTCTTCAAGGCGTTGTATACCTCTTTCCATACTTCATGTTAGTCGGGCGTGGTGGCGCACGCCTTTAATCCCAGCATTCGGGAAGCATATTGGTAGGAGGATCGCTGTGAGTTCAAGGCCATCCTGAGACTACATAGTGAATCCTGTCAGGCTAGGCTACAACGAGACACTACCTCGGGGAAAAAAAAAAGAAAATAAACGACTTTTTACGTAAGAGTATGCGCCCCACCCCCAGGAACTTTTGACAGCTCGTTGTGTCTAAAGAAACAGTTGCCGCGTTTTGTTTCTGTCGTGTTTGATTCTTCTCTAACAGTGATACTTATTCTGTCTGAGTTAGCAAATGGTTTCCTTTTTAAGTTTGTTCAGTAAAATGGGGACAGTCTAAAGAAAATCTATTAAGTACTAGTGTAGATGGGCCTGCATTGACAATGACTGGTTTTCTAATACCGTTCTAGTTACACGGCTGTACTTTCTGTGGCAGGTTTATTTGTATTTACCCTGCTTACTTAAATAACAAGAAGACCATCGCAGAAGGAAGGCGCATTCCCATAAATAAGGTGAGCAGTTAGGTTATTCCTGTTATGACCACAACATTTGTTATTTTTTACTTTATTGCACTTCTTGAGATCCGAGGGAACCAGCAGCCAAGATTTGGAATAGTGTTAATATTATTAAAACCAGAAAAGGTACTGTTGCATAGCTAAAAGAATCTGAAAAATATACTTTTTTTTTTTTTTTCTGAAGTTGGGTCTCACTCTAGCCCAGGCTGACCTGGGATTCACTATGTAGTCTCAGGGTGGCCTCGAACTCATGGCAATCCTCCTACCTCTGCCTCCCAAGTGCTGGGATTAAAGGTGTGTGCCACCATGCCCAGCAAAAATATACATTCTTAATGAACCTGTAAGGTATAAGAGAAAAGAAAGTGTCTATAGAATTGACACTTGGTAAAAAGTTTCTTGGGGGGCTGGAGAGATGGCTTAGCGGTTAAGGCACTTGCCTGTGAAGCCTAAGGACCCAGGTTCAATTCTGCAATACCCATATAAGCCAGATGCACAAGGTAACACATGTGTCTGGAGTTAGTTTGCAGTGGCTAGAGGTCTTGGTGTACCCATTCTCTCCTCTTCCCCCACCTTCTCAAATAAATAAAATATTTAATTTTTTTGTGGGGCATAGTGGTACTGCCTTTAATCCCAGCACTGGGTAGACAGAGGTAGGAGAATCCCATGAGTTCAAGGCCACCCTGAGACTACATAGTCAATTCCAGGTCAGCCTGGGCTAGGAAAAAACCCTACTTTGAAAACCCAAAACAAAGATTTTTTTTTTTTTACATTAAAAAAAAATTGAAGTTATTTAAGTTTACATAATGAAAGACCTCAATAAAAATGAAACTCAATGAAAATTGTTGTGTAGAAATGTGCAAAAACAATACCATAACACTTTCAGTGGTATTACTAATCAGAAGAGAAATACATCTGGAAGTAAGTTTGAACAGCAATTCCTAACAAAACATAATCAGGTATCTAGAATATCTCATGGGCTCAGGAGATGGCTCAGCTGTTAAAGGCACTTACTGGCAAAGCCTGCTGGCCCTGGTTCAGTTCCCCATTACCCACATAAAGCCAGATGCACAAAGTGTCACATGTGTCTGGAGCTCCTTTGCAACTGTAAATATTCCTGACACACCCACACTTAACCCCCACCATCACCACCACCACCACACACACACTCACAAATAAATAATTTTTTTAAAGCTCTCATAAATGGTCAGGTGCTAATCCTGTTAATAGTGACTTTTAAGTTTTAAATATAGCATAAAGGCTGGAGAAGTGGCTTAACAGTTAAAGTGCTAGCCTGCAAAACCTGATGATCCAAGTTCAATTACCCACTACCTCCACACAAAGACAGATGCATAAAGTGGCACATGCATCTGGAGTTTGCAGCAGCAAACTAGTGTGCCCATTCTCTGTCACTCTCTGTGTCTGTCTCTCTCTCTGCTTACAAAAAATATTTGTTTAATGTAGCATAGATACTGTTTGCTGAGATTTAATTACAAGGTAATTTCTTGCTGAAAATTTTTCCCTCTCTCCTAGGCCCCTTTCTAGTTTCCTTGTGTCTTTTTCCCTCACTTCCATGTAGATGCACATATAGAAAGACTAGAAGCTAAGTTCTGTGTGTGAGAGGGAACATGTAGTGTTTGTCTTTCTCAACCTGGGATCCTCACTTATTTTCAGTTCCATCCATTTTTACTGCAAATTGAACTTAAATTTCCTTTTTGGCAGAACCAAATTCCATAACGTTTATGTACAACATTGTCATTATACATCTATTGATGGGCATTTAGGCTGATCCCATTTCCTGGTTATTGTGAACAGAGCAGCAGTAACATGAATGAGCAATTGATGGATAGCTGGATTGATTGTAGTGTGAGGGTATTATGAATAGTGCTGCTGCTATGAACACTCTTGAGCTTGTCTATAGGGGAACTTGCTTTTGTATTTATATTGCATATATGCCTAAATTATAGGCTGTGGAATCATCTATTTAGCTTTAATAGATATAAACGGTATTCTAAAATGGTTGTGTGTGTAATCATTTAACCGGTCAGTTTGCATTGAGCACTTATATGTTCAAAGTAACATGCTAGGTAATGGGAAATATACTTAAAAATTCCTTTTCCTCATTAAGCTTATGTTCAGTTGAAAGAGAAATGAACACACAAGTATGCATCACTGTTATTCTTAGGAATTTAAAAAATTAAATTGAAGCAACTATACCCATTAAAAAAAAGAAACCTAGGTTTTAATCTGTGTTTTGATCATAGTATTTAAAACGACTTGTATAATATATAGCAATATCTACTTAGAACTCAGCTATTTAGTGCTTTTCTTTTTAACTATTTAGGCTGTTGAAAATCCTACAGCTACAGAGATTCAAGATGTATGCTCAGCAGTTGGACTTAATGTATTTCTTGAGGTATGCTATGATTGTTTTTTCACTATGTTTCATACTCATTGTTGTAATAACTCTGTTAAAGCCTGTTTTTGTTTTCCTTTATTTTTGTTAGAAAAATAAAATGTACTCCAGAGAATGGAATCGTGATGTTCAATACAGAGGCAGAGTTCGAGTACAGCTCAGACAGGAAGATGGCAGCCTCTGTCTTGTACAGTTTCCATCACGTAAGCTTTTTTTAAGTGAATATATAACATTCAAGGAGAGGTTATTATTCTAACACATACACAACTTCTAAGGGGCTGGAGAGATAGTTCAATGGTTAAAGGCACTTGATTGCAAAGCCTAACAGTCTAGTTCATTTAATTCCCATAAAGCCAGATGGGCAAAGTAGCACGTGAATCTGGAATTCATTTGCAGTCATAAGAGGAACTGGTACCCCAGTTCTCATTCATTCTTCTGTCGCCCCCCCACACACACACTTGCAAATAAATAAAAAAATATTTTTTTTAAAGTCATAAGACCAACCTTTTAAAAAGTTTAACTAGCTGGGCATGGTGGTGCACACCTATAATCTCAGCATTTGGGAGGCAGGATGATTGTCACAAGTTCAAGGCCTGCCTGGACTACATAGCAAGATATTGTCTCAAAAAAAAAGTCTAAATAATTTTGCATCTTACTGATTAATTTAGAGAAAGAACTACTGTTAACAGAAATAAACAGTGGTTAAGAACCTCTTTGAGAATGTAATAAAAACCACTTGTAGCCGGGCGTGGTGGTGCACACCTTTAATCCCAGCATTCAGAAGGCTGAGTTCAAGGCCAGCCTGAGCTAGAGTGAAACCCTACCTCGGGGTGGGGGGAGGGGGGACAAAAACAAAAAAACACACTTGTTTCTCAAAAGACATTGTTTTGTGAACATTTTATATATTTTATAAATCTGGAAAGCTATCATTGCTCCTAGATTATGGCTATAATATTACTAGTCAGATGAATATTAATTGCTGTTTCAGATCCTGTTAATCATTCCTCATTAATAAGTCTGCAGAAGCCAGGCCTGATGGTACAAGCTTATAGTCCAGCTATTTGGGAAGCTAAAGCAGGAAGACTACAAGAAGCAAGGCCTGCCTGGGTTGTAAAGCAAATTGACCCTGTCTCCAAAGTAAAAACAGGCCTGGGGATATTACTTAGTGGTAGAACACCTGTATAGTATGCACAAGGCCTTGGGTTCAATCCCCAGTACGTGCAAAGTGATAATAATAGAACTAGAGATACGGCTCAGTGATTAAAGGCACTTGCCTGCAAAATCTGATGGCCCAGGTTTGATTGCTGTAAAACCAGCTACACAAAGATGTCACATGGATCTGGAGTTCATTTGCAGTGGCAAAAAGCCCTGGCATGCAAGGCATGCTGTTGCAGGTCTTTAATCCCAGCACTCAGGAGGCACAGGTAGGAGGATTGCCATGAGTTTGAGGCCACCCCGAGACTACATAGTGAATTCCCGGTCAGGCTGGTCTAGAGTCAGGCACAGGGGGAAAAAGAAGAACCTGGCATGTCCATCCCCCCTTCCTGCCTCCTCTCTCTCCCTCTCCCTCTCTCTGCTTGCAAATAAAATAAATAAAACTCACTCTAAGAAACAACGAGTGGAGAAAGAAGGACCAATAAATAGTGTGTTGCCATGCATACAGACATAAAGATAAAATACTGTTTGTTAAAAAAAAAAAAAAAAAACATATACCGGTTTTGATGTAAATGTTTTTGAAATGGACTAAAAAGTGAAACATCCAGGGCTGGAGAGATGGCTTAGCGGTTAAGTGCTTGCCTGTGAAGCCTAAGGAGCCTGGTTCGAGGCTCAGTTCCCCAGGTCCCACGTTAGCCAGATGCCCAAAGGGGCGCATGTGTCCGGAGTTCGTTTGCAGTGGCTGGAAGCCCTGGCACACCCATTCTCTCTCTCTCCCTCTATCTGTCTTTCTCTCTGTGTCTGTCACTCTCAAATGTAAATAAATAAAAAATGGACAAAAACAATCTAAAAAAAAAAAGTGAAACATCCACCTTTAAAACAGTAGTTTTAAATGGCAAGTGGTGGATAAGGAGTGGAGACCTCAAGGGGCTGATTTCAAAGAATGCTAAATACCATCATCTCTAATATTTTATTTTTTCTTTTTTATATGTCGGGTGTGCATGTGTATATGTGGAGGCCAAAGGACAGCATCAGGTGTCAATCTTGTTCTTTAAGAACACCATCTTTATTTGTGAGATAGAGTCTTTCATTGACCAGTGAGCCCCAGGAATCCTGTATTTGTCTCCCCAGCACTGGGATCACACATCATGCCACTGGCATCTTGACCTGGGTTCTGGGGATCAAACTCAAGTTCTCATGCTTATGTGGCAAGCACTTTACTGATCGAGCTATCTTCCTAGCCCTGCTGTTTGGTTTCTGTTAAAATGTTCAGAGGCTGTATTTCAGTAGTTTTAAGGTATAGTGGTATCTAGTCCTGTTCCAATTTGTTATATTTATATATAATTTCCACTATCTTCCATTATAAACCAATTGTTAGGTTCAAGACCAAAATTCTTGTTTCAAGCTTAAAAGTTTTTCATTTTGATGTTCACTTGAATATTTTCAGCTTTGTTCTTACCCTCAGTATCTTTTCTTTAAGAGGCACCAGCGTGAGTAGGTCACTGTCTTCAGTCATTTGAGTTTTAAGATTACTGCTCATTTTCCTGATACGATACTTTCTTGGATCTAGTGATGTTCAAGTTAATTACCTTTTATGTCTTATTCTTAGATTATTACACTGAGCCTAACTTCTAATTTCTAGGTAAGTCAGTAATGTTGTATGCTGCAGAAATGATACCCAAACTAAAAACAAGGACACAAAAAACAGGAGGTGGTGACCCAAGTCTTCAGCAAGGAGAGGGAAGTAAAAAAGGGAAAGGGAAGAAGAAGAAGTGATCAGGAGTGATCATCAGCATGTGGCCCTACTGTAAGAGACGTGAATGGAGGCGTCTTGTTGACATCATTTAACTGAACTCTGACCATTTGTGTCTCCCACCTTCATCGTCGGAGTTGACACTGAAGTGCATTTACGCCATAAGTTTGCATCTAGCTTTTATGCTGTATAAAGGAAAGATTTCCTGTTCTTTTTTTGTCTTTTGATGAGTTCTTTTGGAAGAAAGAAGAATATTTTCAATGGACAATGACTGTTCCATAAGTTACTTGAAATTCTGTATCTGTCTTCTGTATAAAAATGTATTTCAGGTAAATAAGTATAATAAGATTTGAAATACAGGCTTTGTTCACCTTTTAAGTTAATGAAATAAAATTTTTAATTCATTTTTGTAGCTTTTGCTTATGAAGTAATTAATACCAGTAGAGGAGATTGTTAACAAGAATAAAATTGGTAGTTTAAGCTTAGTGAGATACAGGGAAGAAAATGGTAAATCCTGTTGTGGAAAGTCAGTTTGTAAGGCATACCCTTTTTTGTTTGTTTTGTTTTTTTCAAGGTAGCATCTCACTTTATGCTAGGCTGACCTGGAACTCTGTAGTTGCAGGCTGGGCTTGAGCTCAGCAGTCTTCCTACCTCGGCCTCCCAGTGCTGGGAATAAAGGCATGAGCCACTATGCCCAGCTAGTGTGTAGCCCTTTAATCTGTTACTCTAATCAAATTGTTAATTGCTGCTGCTTTTCATATGGGAAGTCCTGGATTTTAAGCTTTAAATTTGCTTATTGTGCAGCTTTATAAGAACGTTTATGCCTTGGAGTTCTGAAACTCATTTGTGCTTTTTTTTCTTAAAGTGTAAAGAGATTATTAGATTAAGAGAAGGAAGTACATGAGGGAGGGTAAAGATGGTAAAGCCCTCCCTTGTGCTTTTTCAGTGAGGAAACTGAACTGGAAAGGTCCTTCTGAAGTCATTCAGCGCACTTCCTGAAAGCAGCGATTTGAGCTACCTGATTATATTCTAACAGGGTTAGCTCTGCCCTGTGCTGGTATTAAAGGCGTGTGCCACCACGCCCAGCCTTTTTTTTTTTTTTTTTTTTTGTGATTAATCTTGATTCCAAAGTAAGCAAACCCCAAGTCCCAGAGCACTATACAGCTAGACTCCATGAAAATAATGCAGTGTGGGGCTGGGGGATGGCTGGGCAGATAAAGTACTTGCCATGCAAGAGTGCCTGAGCTCATGTGAAAGCCAGACGCTGTGACAAGTTTCTGTATAATAGCATGCCAACCAGGTAGCCAGATGGAAGGTGGAGACAGGAGGATTTCACAAAGCTCCTACCTTAGTGGTCACATCACGGTGAATAGCGAGAACTGAAGATCATGCCTCAAGTGAGATGGAAGGTGAGGACTAACCATGGAACGTGGTCTTCTGACCACACACATGTGGCATGCACAAGCCTGTACTCACACAGACACACAAGTCATATACCAAATGGTGGTATTAAAATAATTAAAATTACAATGGGTAACTTAAATGGGATGCTGAGGTAGGAGAATCACTTGAGCATAACAACATAGACCATATCTAAAAAAAAAATTAGGGTTGGAGACATGACTTAGCAGTTAAGGCATTTGCCTGCAAAGCCAAAGGATCCCAGTTTGATACCCCAGGACCCATGTAAACCAGATGCATACGTTTGCAGTGGCTGAAGGCCCTGGGATGCCCATTTTCTCTCCCTCTTCCAAATAAAGTTTTTAAAAATTTTAATTACTGCCAACTATTTTTTTTCACATTTTCCATGTTTTATAGTAAGTATATAGTGCTTACACATATTTGGAAGTAGGGGTGTATATGTCAAACATTCAGAACTCCTTTTGGAAAGTAAATCACTTAGAAATGTTTGGTTAGGAAAACAAGGAATTGAGAAAGAATTTATTTATAAGTAGCATGAAATCCAACAACTTGTTACAGCTATGTGTTCATTTTTATTTGTTTATTTATTTTAAGAGAGAGAGCCAGGTAATCCTAGTACTTGGGAGGCAGAAGTAGGAGTATTGCTGTGAGTTCGAGGGCACCCTGAGACTACCTAGTGAATTCCAGGTCAGCCTGGGCCAGAGTGACATCCTACCTCAAAAGAAAGAGAGACAGACAGAGAATGGGTGAACCAGGGCTTCCAACCACTGTAAGCGAACTCCAGATGCACGCACCTCCTTGTGCATCTGGCTGACGTGGGTCCTGGGGAATCAAACCTGAGTCCTTTGGCTTTGCAGGCAGGCGCCTTAACCGCTAAGTCGTCTCTCCAGCCCCATATGTTAATTTCTTAATAATGCCGTGTGTTTTTCCTCTCTACTATCTGTAACATTTTTATTTTTTACATGCATGTGGTATGAATGTATGTTCCTGTGCCTGAGGGTACACATGTACACGTGTGGAGACCAGAACTTAATATTGGGTGTTTTCTTCAATCACTTTGCACTTTATTTACTAAGGCAAGATCTCACTTAAACCCAGAGCCCACTGCCAGTTGGATTCAAGTCCAGTCCTCCTGCTAGTAAAAGAGGTGCCTTATCCAATGAGCCATTTCCCAATCTGTGATATTTCTAACATATTTTCATCTCAGGTTTGTAAAAGGGCTAACACAACATTGAACATTTACATAAGAGTTCAAGGTGGGAAGAATGATAACCATGCTATTTACTTTTTTTTTTTTAAATATTCCAGAATCCATCTTTACTGAGGGAGTCTGTTACATAGAGGGAGAGAAGGTTGTGAAGGCGCAGGTGCAAATGGAGCTGTTCAGTTGGTGCTCAGTCCGTTACGGGTTTTGAGGTAGTTGGTCTTCACTTCCCCTTGTCCTAGTAGAGCCCTCTTCCTCTAGGACTCGTGATCACGGCCCCAGCAGTGCTCTAGGCTTGACCTACATCGAGTACCATACACAACAAGGGATTGTGTATGGCAGTTCAGCCAAGGCTCAGGCCTGAATCTAATGATCAACTCCAACTTAACGTTCCTTAGTTTCTTTTCTTTAAATATATTTTAAAATTTTATTTGTAAGCAGAGAGATAGAAGAGAGAGACAAAGAGAGTGGATGGGCCAGGGTGTCCAGCTGTGGCAAACAAACTCAGGTGCAAGCACTCCTTTGTGCATCTGACTTTACCTGGGTACTAGGAAATGGAACCAGACATTAAGTTTTGCAGGCAAGTGCCTTAATAGCTGAGCCATGTCTCCAAGCCCTGTTTCTTAGTTTCTGTAGAAAATGAAGAGCACACTTGCTCTGGCGTACAAGTCCTGGTTCCATTTCCCCTGGGCCCACCTCTTACAGCAGCAGGTATTTGGTCCGGCACAGCCTCACAAGGCCTAGATGGCCCCTGCACAAAGGAGGCTCTGGTTTTACCACATCTTGCCTTCTATTCAGGCCTGTTGTAGTTAATTTTTCTTCTTTCCCAACCTTTGAAAAACTGGATCGTGGATTAGCAGAGAAGAATCTTACAGTTGCTCATCCTCATGCTAGCTACTTCTGTTCCCCCACCCCAACCCCCCCCAAAAAAGAAAGGAAAAGAGTTCCCAGGTTTCTTCTCAACAGACCAAGTCTCACTGTTGAGAGCTGTGTGGAGAGCATGTCCATCTGTAGCCAGGTTGGTTCCTAGCAAAGTAACAGGCAGCTTTTCAAGCCTGATGGTGAGAGTGGCTAAAAATACATAATATGTTTTTAGATGTTTATTGCCTCCCAAGAGCTGGGATCAAAGCTGTGCACCACACCCAGCTCTATAGCCCACTTTTTGATTGAGTTTGATTTATTATTATTTAGGGTTTTGTTTTAACTTACTTATTTTGTTTGTCCAGGTAAGGTTTCACTCTAGCCCAGGCTGACCTGGAATCACAATGTGGTGTCAGGATGGCTTCCAACTCACAGTGATCCTCCTACCTCTGCCTCCTAAATGCTTGGATTAAAAGCGTATGCCACCACACCCGGCTTTTATTTTGTTCTGTTTTTTAGTTCTTTGTATATCCTAAATATTAATCCTCTGTCAGATGTATAGGCAAAGCTTTTCTTCCATTCTTCAGGCAGCCTCTTTGCTCTACCCATCTTTGATGCCTAAACACTTTAATTCCATGAGGTCCTCGTAGTTCATTAGTGGTCTTACTCCCTGAATGACTGGGATTCTGTTCAGAAAGTTCTTACCTATGCCAATATGTTGAAGTGTTTCCCCTTCTTTTTCCTTTAGCAGTTTCAGAGTTTCAGGTTTGATATCAAATTCTTTAATACATTTGGACTTGATTCTTGTGCATAGAGACAGATAAGGATCTACTTTCAATCTTCTACAAACAGATATCCAGTTTCCCCAACACCATTTGTTAAAGAGGCTGTCTTTTCTCCAGTGGATATTTTTTGTCAGTTTTGTCAAAAATCAGATGGCTGTAACTGCCTAGCTTGCCCTGATATTTATTATTTCTTTCTGTCTACTGATTTTTTTGGTTTTGCTTATTCTTTTTCCAAGGCCTTAAGGTGTAGCATTAAGTTGTTTACTTGTGACCTGTCCAGTTCTTTAATAGCTACGTAAAGCTATAAATTTTCCTCTTAGGACTCTCTTCATTGTATCCCAAAGGTTTTGGTATATTGTGCTTTCATTATCATTTGATTCTAAGAATTTTTTTATTTTCCTAATTTGTTCATCATTCACTAGTCTGTTGTTTAGTTTCTATGAGGTTTATGTATGACCTATAGTCTTTTTTGCTGCTGCATCTTAATTCCATTGTGATTACATAGAATACAAGGAACCTTTAAAGTTTTCTTTTATTTTTTTTAAATCTTTTATTTTTGTTTATTTATTTATTTCACAGAGAAAGAAGGGGGAAGGAAGGGAGGGAGAGGGAGAGAGAGAATGGGCACGCCAGGGCTTCCAGCCACTGCAAACGAACTCCAGTCACATGCACCCCCTTGTGTATCTGGCTAACGTGAGTCCTGGGGAATCGAGCCTTGGTCCTTTGGCTTTGCAGGCAAATGTCTTAACCCTTAAGCCATCCCTCCAGCCCTTCCTTTATTTTTATTTAAAAAAAAATTTTTTTTTTTCAAGGTAGGGTCTCACTCTAGTCCAGGCTGACCTGGAATTAACTCTGTAGTCTCAGGGTGGCCTTGAACTCATGGCAATCCTCCTACCTCTGCCTCCCGAGTGCTGGGATTAAAGGCGTGTGCCACCACGCCCGGCTTCCTTTATTTTTTAATATTTTATTTATTTATTTGAGAGGGGCAGATAAAAAAATGAGCATATCAGAGCCTCTAGCCACAGCAAATGATGGCATTTGACTAGAGAATTGAACCTTGTTCCTTTGGCTTGTTAAGGCAAGTGCCTTAGCCTCTAAGCCATTTCTCTAGCCCTAATGTTTTCTTTAATTTTTTATATTTGCTTTCTGTCCTACTATATGAGTACAGTGATTTGATTCAGGTGTCCCCCATAAACTTAGGAGTTCTGAACGCTAGGTCCCCAGCTGATGGCAGTTTGGGAATTAAAGCCTTCTGGAGGCAGTGTATTGTTGAGAGCGGGCTTATGGCTATTAAAGCCAGCTTCCTCTTGCCAGTGTTTGGCACACTCTCCTGTTGCTGTTGTCCACCTGATGTTGGCCAGGAGGTGATGTCCGCCCCTGCTCATCGTATCTTTTTCCCCTGCTGTCGTGGAGCGCCTCCTCGATTCTGTAAGTCTAAATAAACCTTGTTTTTTGCCTTCCCTACAAGCTGCTCTTGGTCGGGTGCTTTCTGCCAGCAATGTGAACCTGCATGCAACAGTGATCTAGGGGGCCGGAGAGATGGCTCAGTGGCTAAGACACTTGCCTAATATATGATCTATTTTAGAGAAAGTTTTATGTGCTGCTGAAAAAATATGCATTCTGCAGCATTTGGATGGAATATTCTGTAAATGTCTGTTAGGTCCATTTGTTCTATAATTTAATGCAGATATTTCTCTGGGATAACCTGTCAGTTGGTGAGAGAGAAATATTGAAGTCACCCACTACTGTTGTGCTTGGGGTTATCTGTGATTTTTAAATTTTTAACTTACTTATTTGCAAGCAGAGAGAGATAGAAGAGAGACAAACAGAGAGAGAATGGGCACACCAGGGCCTCTAGCCGCTGCAAATGAACTCTGGATGCATGTGCCCCTTGTGCATCTGGTTTATATGAGTCCTGGGGCATCGAACCTAGGTCCTTTGGCTTCACAGGCAAACTCCTTAACCGCTAAGCCATTTCTCCAGCCCTATTTTTTTTTTTAATTTTTCAAAGGAATTATATTTCTTTTAAAATTTATTTTATATATTTGAGAAAGAGGCTGATAGGGAAAGAATGAGTACACCAGGGCCTTCACCCGCTATAGACAAACTGCAGGCACAAGTGCCACCTTGTGCATCTGGCGTTTGAGGGTCCCGGGAAGTTGAGCCTGGGTCGTTTGGTTTTGCAGGCAAACACCTCAACCACTAAGCCATCTCTCCAGCCCTCCCTGTGACTTCACATCTAGTAGTGTTGAGTGCACCCATGTTTGGTGCAGGTGCTTAGAATTTTAATCTTGTTGAGTTATTCTCTTCTTAAAAATATTTTATTTTATTAGAAAGCCAAAAAGAGGCAGATAGAGAGATAATGGATGCAGGAGTGCCTCTAGCCACTGCAAACGAACTCCAGACGCATGTGCCACCTTGTATATCTGGCTTACATGGGTACTAGAGAATTAAACTTAGTCCTTTGGCTTCACAGGCAAGCACCTTAACCACTAAGCCATCTCTCCAGCCTGGACTGTTCCCTTAATCAGTATAAAGTGACCTTCTTTATCCCTTCTAACTAATGTTGTTTAAAGTCTATCCTGTCAGATATCAAAATAGCAACATTCTCTTGTTTCCTAGTCCCATTTGCTTAAAATACCATTTTCCATTCTTTCACCTTAAGGTAGTAACTATCTTTTATGGAGAGGTGAGTTTCTTGGAGGTAGCAGACTTTTCATCATCTGCAAGGGGGATGGAAACCACTGATATTAAAAGATATTATTGGAAGCTGTGGTGGTTTGATTCAGGTGTCCCCCATAAACTTAGGTGGTCTGAATGCTGGGTTCCCAGCTGATGGAGTTTTGGGAATTAATGCCTCCTGGAGGAGGGTGTATTGTTGGGGGCGGGCTTAATGGGTGTTAAAACCAGTTTCCCCTTGCTAGTGTTTGACACACTCTCCTGTTGCTATTATCCACCTGATGTTGGCCATGGGGTGATGTCCACCCTCTGCTCATGCCATCATTTTCCCTGCCATCATGGAGCTTCCCCCTCAACCTGTAAGCCAAAATAAACCTCTTTTTAAAAAACAAATATTTTATTTATTTACTTGAGAAAGTGAGAGAAGAGGCAAATAGAGAGAAAGATAGAAAAAGAATGGGTATGTCAGGGCCTCCAGCCACTGCAAATGAACTCCAGACACATGCCTCCCTCGCCCCTTGTGCATCTGGCTTACATGGATCCTGGGAAATCAAACTACGGTCCTTTGGCTTTGCAGGCAAACACCTTAACTGCTAAGCCATTTTCCCAGCCCCAAAATAAATCTCTCTCTCTCTCTCTCTCTCTTTTTTTTTTTTTCTTTTTTTTTTTTTCCCCACAAGCTGCTCTTGGTTGGGTGATTTCTATCAGCAATAAGAACCTGACTGCAGCAGAAGCTGTGTATTTATTCCTGTTATTCTTCCTGATTTTGTAGTACTTGCTATTTTTCTGTTAACTCCCTTCATTAGCTACTATTTGAACATGGTTTATTCTTTCCTATGATCTCATGAATGTGCTTTTCCTTCTCTTCAGATTGAATAGCCCCTCAAGTATTATTTTATTTTTATTTACTTATTTATTTTTGGTTTATCAAGTAAGTTTCTTGCTCTAGCTCAGGCTGACCTTGAATTCACTCTGTATTCTCAGGGTGGCCTCAAATTCATGGCAATCCTCCTACCTCTGCCTCCCAAATGCTGGGATCAAAGATGTGTGCTACCAGACCTGGCTAATTTTATTTTATTTGTAAGCAAAGAGAGAGAGGAGAGGCAGGGCAGGGGAGAAAAAATGGGTGTGCCACTGCAAAGGAACCTCAAACACCTGCACCACTTTGTGTACTGGCTTTGCATTGGCAAATCAAACTCAGGTTATCAGGGTCTGCAGACAAGTGCCCTAACTGCTAAGCCATCTCTAGCCCCCTTCAAATGTTTTAGCTGATTTAGTGGTCATGTATTCATTTACCCTGCTTTTATCATGGAAAGTTCTTGTTTCTCCTCCAATTTTGACAGATCGCTTTGCTCGATACAACAATTTGGGTTGGCAGTTGCTATCTTTCAGAACTTTGAATACATCATTCCAAGCCCTACTGGCTTTTAAAGTTTGTGTTGAGTAATCTGTTGTTATCCTGATGGGCTTGCCTTTATAGGACTAGGTGCTTCACTGTTATTGATTTCAGCATATTTTCTTGGTCTGTTTGTTTAGAAGTGTAATTACAATATGCAAGGAGAGGTGTTTTGTTTTTTTTCCTGGTCTTATGTATTTGATATTCTGAATGCTTCCTATATCTCTATTGGTGTCTCTTTCCTTATTTTGGGAAATTTTTCTTTATGATTTTATTTACTATGACTTTAGTTTGAAATTCTTTTCCTTCTATATATACCCTGATTTTTTATTTTTTAATTTTTTGTGGTTTCTTGAGGTAGGGTCTCACTCTAGCTCAGGCTGACCTGGAATTCACTATGTAGTCATAGGATGGTCTCAAACTCATAGCAGTTCTCCTACCTCTGCCTCCCAAGTACTGGGATTAAAGGTGTGTGCTACCATGCCCGATTTATACCCTGAATTCTTAAATTTGATCTCTTCTTAGTGTCCTTAATGACTTGAAATTCCCACATATACCTTACTGGTTTGTCTTCTCTTTGATCCATTCTGTTAGTGAGACTTTGTACAGAGTTTTGTACTTGACTTACTATGTTTTTCATTTCCAGTATTTCAGATTGTTATATTGATTTCCTGTGTTCTTCAGGAGTTTGTTTTCTTCTTTATGCCTTTGATTTGCTCTTTGAATTCTTTGAGAGTATTTGTAATTATTTTTCTGAATTCTCTCGTATTTCATCTAATTCAGTCTCACTTAAGGTCATTAGTGTTGGATTTATAACTTTGGAGGAGTTATGTTGTCTTGATTTTTTTTTTTTGTATTTCTTGTATTATTTCATAGATATTTTTGCATCTCAAGTTATTTATTTCAATTATTAGGTTTTCAGTTATTAGCTGTATTCATGGAATGTGAATCAGAAGTTATATTTTCAGGGTAGGAGCTCAAAGTGCCAGATGTGGCAATTAATATTACTCCCAGAGTCATGCTAGGTGTGACCCAAGCTGGTGGATATGCCTGCTATGCAAGTGCCTTAGTAGTGAATGTTCCTCATGACTTCAGTGACTGCTGATGGGTAAATGGACAAGGCTAGTGTGAAGTATGCCAAGGTTTTTGTTGCTTAGAAGTTGACCTCATGCATGTTAGGCATGTGTCTACCACTGAGCCACATATCCTAATGGGATATTTTATGCATGTATGTTGAATCTATCTGGTCCTTACTGTGGTTTAACACTATATTTGTCTTTTGTTAATGTCTAGATGATGTGTCAACTGATGAAAATGGGGTGTTAAAATCCCTCACTGTTAATGTGATCAAACCTTCCCTCCCTTTAGGTCTAACACTTGTTTTATAAAATTGAATGCTTCAATATTAGGTGTATATATAGACTTACAATAGCTGGGCTGGAGAGATTGCTCAGTGGCTAAGGTGCATGCCTGCAAAGCCTAGTGACCTGGGTTTGATTTCCCAGTACCTGTATAAAACCAGATGCACAAAGTGGCGCATGCATCTGGAGCTTATTTGCAGTGGCTAGAGGCCTGGGTGTGCCTATTTTCTCTCTCACTCTGCATGCAAAATAAATTAAAAGTAAATAAATATACAATACGTATATCATCTTTGAATTAATCCTTACATCATCATATAACTTTTTCTCTAATAACTTTTGTACTAATGTTTGTCACAATATAAATATAGCTACTCCTCCATTAGTATAGTTTTTAAGGTTTATTGGGTTTTTTAGATTATAGATAGAACTTAAGAGGAAGGAATATAGAGCTCATGGCCAAGGGGTATAAGTGGGGTTCCCTGAAATGGGGAAGCCCAAAGCTTAAGAGAAGGAAAGAAAAGAGAATACAGAGAGTCACTGCCTAGGAGAAGGCAGGGACAGGTAAAACCCGCAGTGTACAGAGCTCCTGCCCATGAAGGCAAGAGCGGGGTAAAGCCTTCCCTTTAGGGTCTTTTCACTTTCAGTTTTCATGTGCTCTTACTGGGAAACTGTGTTCTTGGTAGGCAGTTTACATTTATGATTACTGTTAGTAAGTTAAGGACTCATTTCTGTCATTTTTTTGACTTCTCATTGTTTCATATATTCTGTATTTTTCCTCTCATTCATCTTCGTGGTTTGATGGGTTTATATATTGACTGTGATTGATCTCACAGGTGAAGGGCAAGCATTCTACTACCACTGAGCTCCAGCTCCAGCCCATGGTTGAATCTTTATTTTTAATTTTTTATTTATTTTAGAGAGTATAGAGATAGAATACGGGCATGCCAGAGCCTCTTGCTACTGCAGACAAATCCAGTGCATGTGGCTCTTTGTACATCTGGCTTTACATAAGAACCAGTGAATTGAACCTTCAACTGTGAACCATCTCTCCAGCCCTCTCTTCTATGTTGATGTTATAAAAGGTGATATATCATCTTTTCTTATTATTATGAAGGTCTCTTGTAGGTAGTGTCAGGCACTGTGAGGTCACGAATATCAAGGCCATTGTGCATCTGAAGGCTGCATTGTCCTACTCTTCCTTTGGCTCTTAAAAATTCTTTCTGCCACCTCCTCTACAATGGACCTGAGCCTTGGAGGGTGTCATAGAGATGTCTTAGTGCTGAACACTCCTGTCATTTCTTCTCAGCACTATGGTGACTTTTAAGTCACCCCAGTGGTCACCACCATCTGAAAAGAGAAGCTTCTCTAGCCAAAAGTGAGAGTAGCATTAATATATAGGCATAAGCATTTTTTTAAAAAGTGTTTAGAGGACAGTTTTGTGGGAAAATCTATTTGTTGGTATCATTAACTGGGACTTGGTGCCTTTTCCCTCACACATTTTTAAGTTTTTTTTTTTTTTTTTCCTTTTTGTCCAGTACTTAATACTGCCATGAAGCTATATTTTGGTCATAGCTACTTGAATCCTATAAGCCTCCTGTCCCTGACTGAATATACCTATCTTTCAGAAGATTAGGGAAGTTTTCAGCTGTTATTTTATCAAATAGGTTTCCTATCCCCTTAATGTTTTTCTCCTCACCTTCAGGCAGTCTGAAAATGTAGATGTTTATTTAATGTTGTCCCAAAGGTCTTGGTTCCTCCGTTTCTTCCTGCCAGTTGAGGGACACAGTCTTGGAATTATAGAAATTAACTCTTGGAATTGCTACCCAAGAGTAGTCTAACTGCTTTTCAGAGCAGAGCCTGAACAAAGGAAAACTGGCCCTTGTCATTTTCCCAAACCTGGGCTAGCTGCTTCTATGAGCAGAGCCTGAAGGAAAGAAAAGTAACCCTTGGAATCATTTAAACCGAGGGGGACCCATAGCTTCTGCTCACCCTGCTCTGAAGTTCCTGTGTCTGTAGCTTCTGCTGACAGTGATCACACCTGTTGTCTTCAACAGGTCTGTGCCAGTCCTGAAGGCAGTTCATTACTGATTGCACTGTCTTCAATTTCGTGCTCTGCACTTCTCACACATGCACACTTGTTCTGGGTCAAGAGTGCAACCAGAAGCCAGGAGTGATGGTGTATGCTTTTAATCCCAGCACACAGGAGGTGCCATGGGTTCAACGCCACCCTGAGACTATATAGTGACTATATAGTGAGCTGAAAATTTCCCTAATCTTCTGTAGCCTGGGTAGAGTAAGACCTTACTTCAAAAAAGAAATAGCAAAAAACAAACAACAACAGCAAAAAAAAAAAAAGGACAAGGAGACTGGAGAGGTGGCTTAGCTGTTAAGACATTTGTCTAAGAAGCCTAAGGACCTAGGTTTGATTCCTTAGAACCCATGTAAGTCAGATGCGCAAGGTGGTGCATGTGTCAGGAGTTTGCTTGCAATGGCTGGAGCCCCTGGCATGCCCATTCTCTCTCTCTTCCATAAATAAACAATACAAAAAATACCTATTCTTAAAAAAAAGTGCAACCAGGTCACTGAGGAAATAGGGTAATGAGCATAGCTTAAAGATCAGTCTTGCCAATATTGGTCATCTGTGCTGCTCAGATAAACCAAGGCAAGGAAACATAGGCACATCACTTTAAGCCAGTAGATTAACATGATTTAAGACTGACTTTGGAGCAAGTAACCAATCAGGAAGGCATCTCACAGCAATATTCTCAGAAAAGTTATTTGTAAGGTCCCTAAGACATACTCCCACAGGATTGTTGTTGTTTGTTTTTGAGGGAGAGGCAGAGAGAGAGAGAATGGGCACGCTAGGGCCTTCCAGCCACTGCGAATGAACTCCAGACATGTGTGCACCCTTGTGTACACGCATGGCATTGCATGCTTTGTGTGTGGGCAAGCACCTTAACTGCTGAGCCATCCCGCCAGCCCTTACTTATTTATCTTCAAGTTTTTCATTTTGTTTTGTTTTTAGTTCTTGCTTTTTGCTTTGTTTTATTCTACCTCCTGAGTCCTGGGATTAAAGGCCTGAGCTACCACACCCAGCCAACCAAAGTTCATTCTTTTTTTTTTTTAATTATTTATTTATTTATTTGAGAGTGACAGACACAGAGAGAAAGGCAGATAGAGGGAGAGAGAGAATGGGCACGCCAGAGCTTCCAGCCTCTGCATACGAACTCCAGACGCGTGCGCCCCCTTGTGCATCTGGCTAACATGGGACCTGGGGAACCGAGCCTCGAACCGGGGTCCTTAGGCTTCACAGGCAAGCGCTTAACTGCTGAGCCATCTCTCCAGCCCCAAAGTTCATTCTTAATAGTACATTCCCACACCTTCCTTTTGACTTTCTTCCCACCCTTGCTCTCTCCCTCTCATTTCACTTTGGTTTGACCAGGTTATTTCCGAAGACCTGTCTTCCGTTCAGGTGTTCTTTCTTTGCCTGGTCTAATCTGTGCCGTCTCCCACTTGCGTTTTGTTGTTACCCTCCGCACTGCGGGGACCAAACCTTGGCCTCGCACAAGTGCTGTGATGTGCCCCCAGTTCTTTAGCTAGAGGTTGCTGGTTTTGTTTTATTACTTTTTAAATTTGGCTTGTTGAGCTCTTCATTTCCAAGATTTGTTTGGTTCTTTGTCAAAAATTTTTTGCTGAACTTCCCAATTGCATTCTAGACTGTCTTCCTAATTTCATGTAATAGTTTATGAGTAGTCTCCTGGATTTCATTGAATCTAATAATCATTTTTTAAATTTTTTTCTTTTATTTTCTCTTTTTAAGATGGGCTGTGTTGCTCAGGTTGGCCTTAAACACCTAATCTTCCCGGGTCCGCCTCCCTCATAGCTGGGATTACACATGTGCCACCACACCCAGCTTCATTCTTTTTTTTTTTTTTTTTTTTGGTGTTTTGAGATAGGGTCTCACTCTAGCCCAGGCTGACCTGAAACTCACTCTGTAGTCCCATGCTGGCCTTGCACTCACAGCAATCTTCCTACTTTTGCCTTCCAAGTGCTGGGATTAAAAGGCGTGCATCACCATGCCCAGCCCCGGCTTCATTCTTTATTTAAAAAAAATTAAATATTTCTATTAAGCCAGGCTTAATAGAGTCACCTCCCCAGCTCCCAGCTTCATTCTTTAAATTCTTAACTTCATCAAAATGGAGGTAAAGCAGGCATTTCACCCATTTCAGCTTGTTTGGAGTCTGTTGTTAGAGACATGTTCTTTGGAAAGTGTCAAATTGCCTGTTTTTTTTTTTTTTTTTTTCATTCTTGTGCTGCCACTGAAATTTACACATGTGCCAGATCACATGCTCCACTATTTACACTGGTTAGCCTTCTTGGTGCTCAGCTTTATGTTGGCATGTGTTTAGGAGTGTGGCATGTGTTTAGGAGTGTGTTTGTTAGCCAGTGTTAGCTGTGCGTCTACCTGGGCACCAGAGTGTCATTTTCTATCGCTTCTTTGACTTCCACTGGTGACTCTGGGCACAGTGCATACTGTGGCATGTCATGTGAGAACAGGGACCCCAGCCGTTCAGGTAGGTGTGGGCGCTTACTGTACCCACACAATGGCACTGGTGCCCCTACCAGGCAATGGCAGTTTCCTCAGGCCGCTGCTTTTAGCTGTGCCACTAGCAAGTACTTCGTGGTCCCAAGGACCCCAACGGTACCTAAAGCATTGTCCTTCCACCAGTCCACAGTGGAGGCCAGATGCTACATGGGGACAGGTAGTCACGGGAACCTCACCCCTTACAGTCTCACACCCAGGCCTGGCAGTACTACAGTCAGGCAAGGAGCACAAGCAGAGCTACAGTGGGAACTATGTAGACGGGAGTGACAGCAGAAACTAGTGCTTCTCTTCCCTTTGCTGGAAGTTTCTACCTGGGAGAGGCGCTTCACTAAGAACCCTCTCAACCTGTGCACTTGCAGGCCAGGGGACAACTGAAGGCAGAGTTCCGCAAGCCCCTTACTGTGCCGGGAACACAGAGGGGACCGGCGCTCCCTCCCTACCCTTCCAGCAACAGGTGCCTGGGTCAGTGCACAGGGGAGGCGCCGTGGGATCCACATGGGCACCTGCCCTGACCTGGGGCTGGCACTGGGATAAGGCAACTGGGGCAGTTGGCTACACTTGGGTTTCAGAGGGCACACTCCCCGATCTGATCTCCTGGTTCTTGAATACAGCACCTCCGTTCCCCTCTTCCAGTACCTGTTTCCTACACTGCAGGGCACCCCATGGGCTTACGTCATAGCTGCTGTGGATTCACAAAGCAGATACTCCCCAGTACAGTGGAATACCAGGGAGGTCCCAGGGATGGGAAGATGCAGGCTTTTCTTTATTTCTTTTTAATTGTTATTTGAGAGCGACAGAGAGACAGAGAGAGAGACAGATAGAGAATGGGCACACCAGGGTCTCCAGCCACTGCAAACGAACTCCAGACACATGCACCACCTTGTGCACCTGGCTTACGTGGGTCCTGGGGAACTGAGCCTCAAACCAGGGTCCTTAAGCTTCACAGGCAAGTGCTTAACTGCTTAGCCATCTCTCCAGCCCCAGATGCAGCCTTTTCTAACTCTCATAGCAATCTAAATTCCTTCTCAAGATGGCCCCTGGCTTCAGCACCCTGTGTTTGCTGAAAGATGACAGCAAGCCCCTGTGCAGAATGTGTCTAAGTAGCTTGTAAGTTGGAAAGAACTGAAACTTCCCAGTGTCTAGGTTTACCAGCGTCAGCACTGGGACTGGGCCGCAGAGCTGAGGTGGCAGACGCTAAGGGATTTTGATTTTCTTTCTATGCTCTTGTTCCAGATCAAGGTCACTAGGTCTAAGAAGGCTCCAGTGTCTCTCTGATTCCATTGTTCTCCACTGGTCACTCACTTTACAGTGCAGCTTGTATCTGGTGCTTCTTTGTAGAAGACTTAAGGGAGGCTTGTGCAACCCCATTCAGGCATCTTATTCCCTGTGCTTCTTTGTGCAGTGTGTTAGAAGACAGTTTAAGAGTTAATATCAGGCCAAGTACATCCAATGTATGCCAGACACGATGCTAAGTCCTATGAGACCTCTGGTGTATAATAAAACATTTAGGTGGTGTTACTGACTAGAGTTGTTGGACTTGGAGCTCCAGAGTTTGATGTTTGCCCTGGTTGTTTTATGGTGGCGTATATCTTTAAATCCCAGCATTTGGGAGGCAGGGGTAGGAGGAGTGCTATGAGTTTGAGGCCAGGCTGGGACTACAGAGTGAGTGTCAGGTCAGCCTGGGCTAGAGGGAGACCCTACCTCAAAACAAACAAAAACCCAGTTAATATTAGTTAAGAGCCAGAAAAAAACTAAAGGTCAATTTCAAATATAGTTATTTTCCTGCTATGCCATATGGAACTACAGTATTAGCTAAGGATCTGAAGTGTACCCATGCTGTGTGGTTCCATGGCGGAATGCTGAACTGTACCTGTGTTATGCTAAGTAACATGACTGCAGACATACAATAAAAGCAGATGGAAGAAACCACTGACCAAAGCACAACCTCTAGACACTTTTCTTGGGAGCTGGGCTTTGGGTGGCATTGTGTTTTTTGGTGCTAGGGATAAGAGGTCCTCACACACACTAAGTGCTCACGCTACCACAAAGCTACACCCCCACCCTAGAAGTAGGTGTTTCAAGTAACACTCTCAAGGTGTTTTTGCAGAAGGTAGAACACATAGGAAGTGTTGGGCCGGGTGTGTGACACCCTGTAACCTCAGGCCTAGGAAGGTTGAGGTGGGTTGATGGTGAACTCGAGGTAAGCCTGGACTACATACTGAGACTCCCAAACTGTTACATCCAATGTATGCCAGACACGATGCTAAGTCCTATGAGACCTCTGGTGTATAATAAAACATTTAGGTGGTGTTACTGACTAGAGTTGTTGGACTTGGAGCTCCAGAGTGTGATGTTTGCCCTGGTTGTTTTAAATCTTGTATTGGTTGAATATTTCTTTGCTATGCCCAATGCCATCTTTTGCAGTGTGAATGTTTGTTTTGTGCCATTATGGGTTTGGGGGGGGGGAGTTTTTTGGTATTATGGCTGTTAAAAAGATCTATGGGGATGTTTGAACATCATTAGGATTCATTAAGAACTATGGGAACTTTTAAAGTTGGGTGAATGCATTGTATTTTACATCATGTATGGCTATCAGTTTATGGGGGTCAGGGGTGGAATGTGGTGGTTTGATCAGGTCATAAACTTAGGTGTTCTGAATGCTAGGTTCCCAGCTGATGGAGATTTGGGAATTAATGCCTCCTAAAGATAGTGTATTGTTGGGGTGGGCTTATGGGTGTTATAGCCAGTGTCCCCTTGCCAGTGTTTGACACACACTCCTGTTGCTATTGAACTGATGTTGGCCAGGGGGTGATGTCCACCCTCTCCTCATGCCATTATTTTCCCCTGCCATCGTGGAGCTTCCCCTCAAGCCTGTAAGCCAAAATAAACCTTTTTTTCCCCCCCACAAGCTGCTCTTGGTTGGGCGATTTATAGGATGGTTCCATTTCCCAGCTATTATGACTTGAGCAGTAATAAACATGGTTGAGCACGTACTTCTAAGGAAATGAGAGCAGTCCTTAGGATATATTCCTAGGAGTGCTATAGCTGGGTCATATGGTAGATCAATTTTTAGCTGTCTTAGGAACCTCCACACTGATTTCCACAATGGCTGGACCAAATTGCATTCATTGGTTGGGTGATTTCTACCAGCAATGCATACCTAGCTGCAATAGGCAGGAAGCAGTGATTTAGGCTTCCTTTAAATCTAATGTAGACATAACTGCTTGAAATGCTTTCTTGAGGGTCTTGAAAAAATTTTTGATGTGAAGCACAGTGGCATACCCCTTTAATCCCAGCACTCAGAAGACAGAGGCAGAAGGATCGCAGTAAATTCAAGGCCACCCTGAGACTACATAGTGAATTCCAGGTCTGCCTGGACTAGAGTAAGACCCTACATCACAAAAATAAACAAAAAAATTTATTTGCACATGTGCATGCTCCAGGGTCTCTTGCTACTGCAAACTAACACTAGACATATGTGCCACTTTTTGTATCTAGTTTTACATGGGTGCTGGAGAATGGCCCAAGGCCAAGAGGTTTGCAAGGAAACAACGCTGATCTCTGAGTCATCTCTGCAGCCCAGGAGTCATCCTTTGTCAGACAGAAATCACCAAAGGAAAATTACAAGCCAAGTGAAGAATGGGTTTAATAAAATCCAGTTTTTATTTAACTACTATATTTCATTGTATTTTGTGGGTATTTTCCTAGTCCATATTTTAGCAAAATTTTAAGTAGACACAAGTGAACACTAGACATGGATATTTTACTTGAGATTCACCTCCCTCCTTTGTGGTTACACTTTGTTTGGTTTCAGTTACTTGTGGCCAACCAGTCTGAAATATAGCACAGCACTGTAGGATATTTTAAGATCATACTCATGCAACTTTTATTAAATTGTTATATTGATAAATTTCATTATAGTTATTACTTTACCCAGTTTAGAAACTCTGTCATAGGTATGTATATGTAAGAAGAGATAGTACATACAGAGTTTGGTATCATCTGTTTCAAGCACCCACTGGAGGTTCTGGAATATACATCCCTTGAATCATTAAGGAAAGGCACAATCGTTTCTGGTCAGTATATCATACCTTCTGGACAGGCAGTGATTTACTTTTGCGTCCATGATCATTTTCTGTAGGCTGCAGGCAGAGGATTCTCCCCAGAGAAGTAGTAATTTTACCGATAGAGTGACTGAAGCTTTCAAGTAGGGAAGTAATTGTTGCATGAGCCCTTTCCTTCTTTTTGGAGAATTTCAAAAGTTTAGTAGGAATTCTGAAACTTTATATGCCATTGACATACTATCCACATAAATAAATACTTTGTTTCTAGCCAGACACAGGCTCAATTCATTTTTCAAATACTCTAGTCACAACAATATTTTATTTGTGAAATATAAACACAGACAAAATTCATAACTTCTACCACTAGCATACATTTAACTGGCAACAACAGTAGCACTGTAGGCGAAAGTTGTGGTATCAAGGCAACAAAACTTTGCATTTTAGAATACATTTTACTATAGTAGTTTTTACACTGGTATTAATTTTTAAGTAATTATGAGCAACACTTTTTGTCTCCCATCATATCAAAGAACATTCTTATGTTAACAATTTGATATATTCTACATCCTAGCAGTTGCTGACTTTCATTCTGCCACCAGGTATACATTAATTTATGGGAAAGGGACTTATATACTTTTAAGAGATACTTTTTTTTATAAATATAAAAATTGATTTTCTCCCAATAACAATTGTTTATTTCCTAAAAGTTGATTTATTGATTTGATTTGTTCAAGGTAGGGTTTCATTCTAGCCCAGGTTGACCTGGAATTCACGATGTAGCCTCAGGGTGTCCTTAAACTCACAGTGATCCTGCCTCAGCTTCCCAATTGCTGGGATTGAAGACATGTGCCCAGCTTTTTTAATACTTTTATATAATGAAATAGCACTATGACCTAACTAGTTGTCTGAAAGGGAGCTAAATGTTAAGTATTTTGCCATGTTAATTTTGTTAGGATCCTTTTGAATTAGACTAAAGCAACTGTCTAACAGCATGATGGAAAGTTCAGGTTTTCAGGTCCAGAATTGTTTGGCCAATCAAGTTACAATCATTCATTTAAACTTTTTTTTATTCTGCTTATAAAAACAAAAACAAAATAAGGAGACATAAAGGGTGGAGAAAGGAAGGGAGGAGGATACTTAATAGGTTGATATTGTATATATGTAATTACAATGATTGTAATGGGGAGGTAATATGATGGAGAATGGAATTTCAAATGGGAAAGTGTGGGGGTGGGGAGGGAGGGAATTACCATGGGATATATTTTATAATCATGGAAAATGTTAATAAAAATTTTAAAAAAATAAAAATAAAAAAATAAAGGTGAAGGTATTTAAATTGAGTACAAATAATTCTGACTATAGAGAAAAAGGTGAAAGTAGTTTGACTTAACCACTGCCAATGTGATTATAGGTTGTATCATATATCCATGTATTCCCCCAGATTTGCTCTTGGAGCTATCTGTTATCACTGGCATACTGCTGATGATATAAATAGGAAGGGAGGGTGGGTGCACATGGGCACATTCAGGCATGGGCATCTCAGCACTTTGGAAGAGGCAGGAGGATCAGTAATTCAAGGTCATCCCCAGCTACATAGTGAGTTCAAGGCAAGATTGGGCTACATAAGATCTGTCTCAAAAAACAAGCAAACAAAAACATCTATGCAATCAGAGGTGGGTGGTCTTGAAGTTTTTAAACTGGTTTAAAAAAGAGTACAGGAGGGGGAGAGGGACAACACTAAGTCAACGTGTTACTCAGTTTCTACTTTGCCAGCTTAAAAACAGGCAAATCCAAAGCAGATAAGACAGTATCACTATTTCTATAGGGAAATGGGAATTACAGAGCACTGCTGTGTGTGTGTAAAGTTGTTAACTGCTCCACAGATTTGTCCAGGGAGTTCAGTCTATAATGTTAGGAAAATAACAAGGCCAGTTTCCTTTCAATCTCATCTGTCAGTGTGTTCAGGTGAATTGTCCTCATTTGTATTAATTATATGCACTATTATTTAGCAGCTATCAGCAGGCTGTCTTCTTGTACCGAAGTTATAAATGGTATATACAACCTGCCTTTGGCCCCTTCCCCATAAACAATGTACATGTTCTAGCCAGATAATTAACATTCCCCTTTATATATGCACAAATACATTAAAAACATTTAAGAATTATGTAAAATTATACGGTACATGAAGAACCATAAAGATTTCCTAAGTGTTAAGTACCAAGAAAACGCATGCAGAGTGAGCCTAGTAAAGTATAGAGCCTGTGGGATATATAATTTGATTTTTAGTTTATAGTTCCTGTAGGATAATGTCTTTTCCTGCTTAAGAGGCAAAATATTCTTTCAGAAGTTCAGATACTGCCCACTGCATTAAATTTAAGATGCTATGTACACAGTAAGCAAAACAACTTACAACACATTCCATTTTTAATGTCACAAATGTTTCCAAGGCAACATGACTGACTCTACCGCAGTCCCTGATACAACATCAAGCTCTGAGAGGCCGTTCAGAGGGTGGAAGGGTCCATCAGGCAGGGGTTTAGGTGCTCTTTTTCTCTTCACCCAGCAAATTCACAGTAGCTTTCTTGGCTGTTGGGAGGGAAAGAATATTATGAAAAGTTTTAGTAATGAAAACTCCATGCCTACCACAGCTATTAGATAACAACATAGATGACTCATGTGCAGATGAGAGCACCCACAGGCTTGTGGTGAGGATGAGAACGCTTCCAGGAAATGAACACACATCCTGAAAACTTGAGCAAAATTCTCGACGGCCAGCTAGCCTCACCTCTTATGTGATAGTGTCACCGAGCTATATATTCTGAGATTCTTTAGGCACAGTGTTCATTATACAGTCAAATGCTCACTGGATGCATGTGTTTGCCACTAAGACTTCACTGCACATCAGTGTTAGTAGTTCCTCCATCCCATAGTGACACCAGGCAGAGAACCCTCATGACAGCTCTAGAAAAGTTCCTGCTCTTTCCCTGCACCACCACCGTCTCCTTTTGTGCGGAAAAGTGGCTTGGAACGTGTTGTAAGAACCTGTAGTGTGTGAGGAGGCCCTGGCACGCCCATTCTTCCCCACCTCTGCCTCTTTCTATCTCTCTCAAATAAATAAAGATAAAATAGTTTTTAAAAGGAATTGCCAATCCTGAAGTGTGAGAACATGAAAGTTACAAATAGAACAGAGTTACAGAAAGATATATTGAATAGACTAGGGCTGTGTGCCCACAAAGAGGACTCCAGAGGAGAAAGAGGGCGGTGTGGGAGGGACCTTTCCCACGGCAGGCCAACTCTCTCATGCTAACTTCCATAGAGAGCTCTCTTAGAAGCGATTCAATAGTGCTAGTTGCACACGAGCCTCCGATTTCCTGAACCCTTATATTGGGCTGCTTTCACACTACCATGCTACACTGAGTACTTGTGACAGGTACCTGAAAGCCCACAATACCTGAAGTATTTATTACCTGGCCCTTAAAGTTTGTCATCTGTTGCCCAGACAACCATTCATGTTTCTTCTCCTTCCATGATCTCCATCCCCATCATTTCTGTTGGCCTTTTTTTTTTAAAATCTTACATCACTGAGAAATTTACAGCAATTGGAAAAATCACTTCTCAAAGCTCCCAGTTACAAATACTCACCTACCAGCATCTCTACCTGTAAACCTTCATCTCCTTCCTGCTGTAAAATGGTCCAGCTCCAATGCCCAATCCCTGTCTTTATACACCAAATCCTATTTCTGCTCTACCCTAGGACAGCTTTCACCGTACGGCTATGCTCCCAAGGTCAGCGATTCACCTTCTCTCTCAACCATCATCATTTGTTCTCTACTGAGTTATTCTAATTAATTTTTAAGCATGCTCTTACCTTAAGAAAAAATTATCAGTACTCTATTTCTTCTGGTAATAATGCCTTTACTTCCCTGCAGGAGATTTCTTGCTGTGTCTATAGTCTCTTGTGCCTCTTCTCCTGTCCTCAAATCCCTTTCAATCAGATGCTTGTTCTCAGAACTCCAAAAATCTATTTTGCTTGCCCACCCCACAGGAGGAATTCATGCCTGGTACTAAAACCTAGCCAAAAGCATAGGGTGGGGAGGTTGTGGGTTTCAGGAAGGAAGCTGGTTACTGTTGTTTTGCCAAATGGACATGTTTGCAGCAACAATAACAAAACAAAACACCCTTTCTCAAGATCACTAATGCCTTCCTCATGGTTAAATCCCATGGTCATCTCTCACTCAGACTTCATCTTATTTGGTCTGTCTACAGTTTAAACACAACGGACAGGTATCATACCTTCCTCCTCCCAAAAACACTTTCTTTGCTTGGACACCATACTCTTAGGGCTTCCTTGTTCCTGCAATTTGCCCCGTCAGTGTACATGATTCATCTCTTACACCCCCCAATCCAGACCTGCTTCCCAAACTTTCAACATACATCCCCAACCAGCTGAATGACTACTCCATGTAGGCATCTCATAGACACCTCAAATTACATCCAGAACTCAATTTCTTATTTTTTTCCTACCTGAACTTGTTTTACCCAATCTTCCCATCAACTTTACAGGCTGAAAAGCATGGCCTTAGCCTTGACTTCTTTCCTCTCTCAAACTTCCATCCGTAAATTCTATTTGTTTTAGCTTCAAAATAGCCAAGAATGTGATACTTATCGTTACTAACTTTCAATTTGCCTCCTCCTTCCGTCTTAATACAGTGGCCACAGTTTATATTGTGGCTCTGCTGAAAGATCTCCACCAGTGCCTTTCTCACAAACTACAGGCCAGAGCCTTCCAATGGCCTGCATGGAACTATGTGACCCCTCATCCATCCTCCTCCGACTCTTACCTTATCCCCCCAGGCTAGCTTTTAAAAATGTGATTCATTTATTTATGTGTCAGTGAGAAAGAAATACATGACTCACTAAAATTCCTGCCCCCAGTAGAAAAGCCATTTTTCCAACATGATGACTAAATGCTACATTAAGTGTCATGGAGGAAGAATTAGGAAAAGCAAAGGGCAGTTTCCTCAAAAGAAATTCCTTGAGACTGGGGAGATGGTTTAGTGGTTAAAGGCACTTGCATGCAGAGCCTGCTAACCTGGGTTCAATTCCCCAGCACCCATGTAAAGCTAAGTGCAAAGTGGTACATGCATCTGTGCTTCCAACACTCCCATGATGGTGGAAAACAGCCAGGAGAATCAGGTCTGATGTTCTTTTGCACTCTGGCAGCTTGCCTGCAGCAGTAAGAGACCATGTCTCCAAGGAGGTGGAGCAGGGACAACTTGAAGCTGTCCTCTGATCTCTACACATACACCATGGCACACGTGCCCTGCACATTACGCTAACAAGTACATTCTCAAAAAAAAACAAAACAAAAAAAAAAAAAACCCACAAACAAGCAAGAAATTCCTTGAGTGGCCTTGGCATTTGGCTGAGGCAAGCCAGGGGGACTAGGCCAGAGCCTGTCATCTGAGCCTAGTGAATCCCATCTCCACAGGTCGATCCTGGCTGTCATCAGGCCTTACCTTCTTTCGTGATGGCATCTGCGGTCTCCTTGGCTTTGTCTTTCAGGTCCTTCACCACACTGTCGACCTGCGACTGATGTTTCAGGAAGACAGGACGGATGACGCGCCTGTACAGCAGTTCCGCCCCATTGGAAGGGCTGGGGGCCATGCACCACAGCAGGAAGCCGCACTGCACAGAACAAGACACCGGTGAGCAGAGCAAAGCGTGCGCTGAGACTCCGCCCTGCCACCCTAACCAGGAAGAGTGCTGCCTCTGCTGCTTCCTCCAGTGGCACTTCCAGTGCTTTCTCCAGTTAATGTTAGGCTTTTCTTAGATGGGGAAAAAAATAAACTTGACCAAAAATGCGCTTGTTACCTGAACTGGAAAAAAATGGCAAAAAACACCAGGATCACCAGCCTTTTCGATTATGAAAATCAATTTAAGAATATGTACTTGTGGGGCTGGAAAGACGGCACAGCAGTTAAGGCACTTCCTGCAAAACCTAATGACCGCGTTCAGTTCCCTAGTACCCACGTAAAGCTGGATGCAGAAAGTGATGCTGCATCTGTTTGCACCAGCTAGAAGCCCTGGCTTGCACACATTCTCTCTCTCTCTCTCTGCTCACAAATAAACAAAAATATCTTTTAAATATGTACTTGTCTGTGTATATAAAGCCAACACAATATGATACATATGTAATCCCAACTTCTACAGAGGCTAAAATAGACAGATATTCTGAGTTCAAGGTTACCCTGAGCTACAAACAAAAAGATTTAAATTCCTGAACTTACCAATTTCTTTGCAACATATCTTTGTATATATTTATAATTTTATAATTTAATTTTATAGTTACCATATATACCTTTCAAAGATAGTTTTGAACTATGCAGTTTTATTTTCTTTCTTTTAGTTTTTTGGTTCATTTTTATTTATTTATTTGAGAGAGAGAGACAGAGAGAATGGGCGTGCCAGGGCTTCTAGCCGCTGCAAACAAACTCCAGATGTGTGCGCCCCCTTGTGCATCTGGCTAACGTGGGTCCTGGGAAATCAAGCCTTAGGGTCCTTAGGCTTCACAGGCAAGCTCTTAACCACTAAGCCATCTCTCCAGCCCCAGTTTTATTTTCTTGAAATATGGACTCACTCTAGCCCAGTGTAGCCTTAAACTCACAGCAATCTTCTACCTCAGCTTCAAGTGCTAGCATTTTAGGCATGTGCTGTCCTGTGTACTTGAAGCATGTCAAGTAGAGCTCAGTGAAATAGAAGCTACCAGGCAGGATCAATGGGTTAAAGGCACCTGCTTACCAAGCCTGATTTCCAGGATTCGATTCTCCAGTACCCACATAAAGCCAGATGCACAAAGTGGTGCATGCATCTGGAGTTCATTTGCAGCAGCAGGAGGCCCTGCCATGCCCAAATCACTCTCTCACACACACACTCAAAGAAAGGGAGGGAGGAAAGGAGAAGGAAAAGAAAGAAAGGAGGGAATGTGGAAGGGAAGGAAGGAGGGAAAAAAAGAGATTAGCTACCAGATAGGAGTTGTTTTCTGAGCTACATATTTACATTAACTCTAAATGGAGAAGTAGCTATTTTTGCAGCTATAGCTTTTAGTTTTTCTTGGTATCAGGTTAATTACAGCAGATCATACCTCCAGTTAACAATTGCTCATGGAAGCTTTATGGATTTTTGTCTGGGGAGTTTTGTTTTGTTTTACTCAAAAAAAAAAAAAAAAATTACACTAGGGCTGGAGAGATGGCTCAGCAGTTAAGGTGTCTGCCCAGCCTAACAACCCAGGTTTGATTCCCCAGTCAGAGCCCACCTAAAGCTAGATAGATGAAGTGGCACATGTAACATCTGGAGTTTATTTATAGTAGCTAGAGACCCAGTATGCCCTTCTCTCCCTCTGCTTGCAAATAAAGATAAAAACAATCTGAGGTGGTTTGATTCAGGGGTCCACCATAAACTTAGGTGTTCTGAATGCTAGGTTCTCAGCTGACGGAGGCAGTGTATTGTTGGGGGCAGGCTTATGGGTGTTATAGCCAGCGTCCCCTTGCTGGTGTTTGGCACACTCTCCTGTTGCTGTTGTCCATCTGATGTGGGCCAATGGGTGATGCTATAAGCATGTTGAGATATAGGTATGTGTGCAACTTTGCATCTGGCTTTACAATGGTGCTGGGGATTCCAACTCCCAACTTGCAGAGTGTGGTAGTTTGATTTAGGTGTCCCCCATAAACTTCGGTGTTCTGAATGCTAGATTCCCAGCTGATGGAGATTTGGGAATTAACACTTCCTGGAGGGAGTGTGTTGTTGGGGGCCGGCTTATGGGTATTAAAGCCAGTTTCCCCTTGCCAGTGTTTGGCACACCCTTCTGTTGCTGTGGTCCATCTTATGTTGGCCAGGGGGTGATGCCCACCCTCTGCTCATGTCATCGTTTTCCCCTGCCATTGTGGAGCTTCCCCTCTAGTCTGTGAGCCAAAATAAACCTTTTTTTCCCCCACAAGTTGCTCTTGGTCAGGTGACTTCTGCCAGCACTGTGAACCTGACTGTAACACAATCACACTAGATTAAGAATCAGGAGACAGAAAGAGGTCTGTTTCATGAAGTTAGGCAAGTCACTCTGTCTTAGTCAGTTTTAGGTTTTAGGAAAGTCACAAATTAATGTATTTTAAGAAAGTACATTAAAGAACAATAGTATTACCTAAGTCTTCACTATTGTTGAAAACCTAATACACATCATTTGCCTATGTAGATACTAGCTCTTCAGTGATACAGCCAAACTGCTTATCTTTTCTGGATGAACTGAGGCAAAATTAGCAGAGAGGACCCCACTAAAGTGTCTGCAGTCTGTCTCTTCAAGGTGACTACGTTCTACGCTATGCTCTACAGGATTCACTAAGGGCTTTCTGGTGCCCCCTAGTAATTGTCTTGGGAGTGTAAAATAATTACTGCTCGCTACCCATGTTCTTAGCATTTTCAAGATCTCAAATTAAATCATGTTCTTATATTAAAACTAAAGTTAATTACTGCTCAACTCTCAAGGCAGTATTCAGCTGTCAGCTTTTACAACTCCCTCCTCTTGATTTATGTATTTATTCTACAGTCCAAATTCATTAAAGCTACCACACAAATGTAACCATGTTTTCTATCAAGGTGCCCTCAAAGTGCAAGTTACAATTCTCCAAAGGTTGCCACAGGCCCACTCTTATGCCAGTTCTTTGCAACATTACTTATACTGGCAAGCAAATACTTATAATGACAAGAAAATATTATTAACTGAAAATAAAGGTATAGTCATCTATATTTTATGCGCTCTCAATCATACATAATTGAACCTGGGCCCTTTGGCTTTGTAGGCAAGCGCTTTAACCACTAAGCCATCTCTCTAGCTCTAAATCATCATTTTCTTTTCTTCTTCTTCTTCTTCTTTTTTTTTTTTTGAGGTAGGGTCTCACTCCAGCCCAGGCTGATCAGGAATTCACTATGCAGTCTCAGGGTGTTCTCGAACTCATGGCGATCCTCCTACATTTGCCTCCCAGAATGCTGGGATTAAAGGCGTGCGCCACCACGCCCAGCTCTCAATCATCATTTTCTACACTCCTGTTCAAGGGCAATCCCACAGCACACTTAGGGACATGTAGAATTCAATTGCTAGCTAGTGCCTCATATGTTATCTCCTTAAATAAGAGCTGACACTTAATCACTGGTTCCTCTTTTTTTTTTTCTTTTTTTCTTTTTGGTTTTTCAAGGTAGGGTCTCACTCTAGTTCAGGCTGACCTGGAATTCACTATGTAGTCTCAGGGTGGCCTTGAACTCACAGCAAACCTCCTACACCTGCCTCCCTAGTGCTGGGATTAAAGGCATGTGCCACCACACCTAGCTTTTTAAAAATGTTTTAATTTATTTATTTGAGAGAAAGACACACACACGCACACACATACACACACAGAGAATGGGCATGCCAGGCCCTCTAGCCACTACAAACAAACTCCAGATGCATGCAGCACCTTGGACATCTGGCTTTATGTTGATACTGGAGAATACTCTGGGTCCTTTGGCTTTGCTGGCAAGCACCTTAACTGCTAAGCCATCTCTCCAGCTCCAGACCATTTTCAAAAAATGAAAAACGGCCAACAATTTTAATTTTGAGAAAGCATCCTTATTTGCAGATCTCTTTCACTTCCCACACAATCATGTGACTGCTGAATAGCAGAGATGAAATCTACACTAGTATGGAAACATGTGAAACTCCTAAAACTTACAGATGCTCCAAGTCCAAGGCTAGCTATTTGCTAAAGCCACTCAGAACATACAACTAGAAGAAAGCTTTTTTGGTTTTATTTTGTTTTGTTTTTGAGGTAGGGTCTCACTCTAGCCCAGGCTGACATGGAATTCACTATGTAGTCTCAGGGTGGGCCTCGAACCCATGGCAATCCTCCTACCTCTGCCTCCCAAGTGCTGAGATTAATAAAGGTGTGCGCCACCACGCCCGGCCTTTATTTTTGGTTTTTGGAGGTAGGGTCTCGCTCTAGTTTGGGCTGACCTCAAACTCACAGCAATTCTCCTACCTCTGCCTCCCTTCTGGGATTAAAAGAATAGAAGAAAGCACTTTGATTGTCAGAATCAGTTTCTTAAAATGTCAAGAATGTTACCCTATTTGGATCATGCAGAGAATTCATTCAATGACACTAATACATACACATTCTTTTTACAATCAGGAAAGAAAATATGCTGCAAAGTGATGTTTTAAAAGAAATTCTTAACCAAATGTAAATGATCCAGTGATTGTCTCTCATTCTGAACCTCTTGCTACTCAGTGGTCTCCATTAACAGAAGTGATCAGGAATAGGTGGCAAGTCAGGCTTGCTCATGTAAGGAAATTCAAGGTCAAATATTGGTGGAAACAGTGCTGCTGAGGGGTACTTGCACAGCAGTGAGCAGGTGAATCCACAGCAAAAGCCAAGTTTTTATTAGACCACTGCACTATGAGATCACTGCCTATAGATGAATCTTACTAAAGGTTTCAAACTTATCTCATTAAAAATGAGTCAAATCTGGGCTGGAGAGATGCTCAGCAGTTAAGGCCTGAAAAGCCAAAGGACCCAGATTGGAGTCCCTGGGATCTGCATAAGCCAGAGCATGTGTCGTTTGCAGAGGCTCAAGGCCCTGGCGTGCCCTTTCTCTTTCTATCTGCCTTTCTCTCTCACATATAAATAATAAAATATGTAAAAACTATAAATATGTAAGGCAGGGCAGAAGATGTTGCTCAGAAAGAAGGAAGACAGGGAGAGCGGGAGGGAAGGAAAGAGACTTTGCTGTTACGAATTATTTTTCAGGATTTAATCTACATGACCCATTTTATCATTCAATATTGAAGACACATGAAGCTTTTAGTCATTCAGTAATGCTTAAGTTGTTTTGTTGTAAAATATGAATCTTCTTAAATTTGTCTACTTAATGATGGCAGGGGAAAACGATGGCATGCACAGAATGGGAGCATCACCTCCTGGCCAACTTCAGGTGAACAGCAGCAGCAGGAGTACACAAGAGGAAGCTTCTGTAACACCCTTTAGCCCGCCCACAACAATACATGCCTTCAGGAGGCTCCAATTCCCAAGATGCCAACAGCTGGGCACCTGGCATTCAGAACACCTAAGTTCATGGGGGACGCCTGAACCAAGCCACCACAGTGGTAAACACTTGCCCAGCATGTGCAAAGCCCTGGCTTGGTTCCTGGCCCTACCAAAAACTACTTTTTTGGAAACAATTCTTTACAAGTAGAGAGAGAAAGGGAATGGGCAAGCCAGGGCCTCCTGCCACTGCAAATGAACTCCAGATGCATGCAAAACTTGGTGCATCTACCTTCAAGTGGTTACCAGGGAATTGAACCTGGGCCATCAGGCTTTGCAAGCAAGCATTTTTAACCACTAAACCACCTCTCCAGCCTCCCCCCCCAAAAAAGAAAATTTTTTTAAGAAAATAGAAGTCAGGCATGGTGGCACACGCCTTTAATCTCAGCACTCAGGAGGTAGAGGTAGGAGGATTGCCATGAGTTTGAGACTCATGAGAATATATAGTGAATTCCAGGTCAGCTCTGAGCTAGAGGAAGACCCTACCTCAGAAAACAAAAACAAAAAAATAATAAATACATAAAAGAAAACAGACTTGAAGAGTGAGACAACATCCTATCTATCATCTAATTTCCTTCATCTAGAGTGACACCCCACCTCGAAAAAAAAAAAATATTATAAGGATAAGTTTATTCAGACCAACCCAGAATTATAATTGGGTTGAGGAAATACTGGGACAGGACTTTCTGTCATCTACTGTATAATCAGTCAGCCTCTCTCTCTCTCTGCATTTTACCCACTAAAATATACAGGCCCTTAGCAGTCTCGGATGCTTCCTCCCTCTCCTTCCCTTCATTTTATAAAATAAAATACAGAGGCTCTTGGCATTCAGATTATGATGGTTTCAATTTAGCCACTGCTTAACACTCTCAATCCATTTCAAAATTTGAAGGAAATGACCATAATTTGTTTAATTTGAGTTGAGTGAACTTGGGGTTCAATCTATTTGTGAATAGGATCACTGTCATGTATCACAAAATGTCTGTGTGGGATTCCCTCACCATAGACTCAATTGGGAGTGAGTCTCCTGTCAGAACTGGTGGTTTTTCTTAAAAACCTTTCAGAACTAGGGGCTGTGGAGATGGCTCAGGTGGGTAAAGTGCTTGCCACACAAGTTTAAGGACCGGCGTTCAGATCCCTGGGACTCACATAAAATATGAAGTATGGTGGTGCACACCCATTATTCCAGAGACAAGGAATGCTCGGGGCTCACTGGTTAGTTTAAGTCAAATCAGTGAGCTCCAGATTCAGTGAGAGATCCTGTCTCAAAAAATAAGACGAAGAACAATTGACAAAGACCTTTGACACAGGCCTTTGGCCAGTGAATGCATGCACACGTTCCCACACACCTAGCAACAATGCACCTCACACAAATGTATGCAAAAGAAACCTTTCAGAACGATCTGTACCTTTAAGTTATAGTATGTGTACTTTTGTAATTAATTAGGGCTGGGGAGATGGCTCACCACTCACACATGAGGGCCTGAGTTCAACCCGCAAAACCCATGTAAAAAGCCAGAAACTGTGGTGGGCTTCTACAAAGCTAGCACACTGACAGCAAGGTGGGAAACGGAGGCAGGAAACTTTCCCAGAAGCTTGCAGAAAGTACAGCAGAGAACAAAGCAGCAGCAGAGTGAGCCAGAGAGAGAACCCCTGCCTCAACTGAGGGAAAGGTGAGAACCAAGCCGAACATGTCCTCTGACCTCCACACACATGCTGTGGCATGCACACGCTCACACACATAAATGCACATGTGCATGCCCACGAGAAAACTAAACACTAATTAAAAATCAAAGCCGGGCGTGGTGGCGCACGCCTTTAATCCCAGCACTTGGGAGGCAGAGGTAGAAGGACTGCTGTGAGTTCAAGGCCATCCTGAGACTACAGAGTTAATTCCAGGTCAGCCTGAACTAGAGTGAGACCCTACTTCGAAAACCAACATCATACTAACAACAACAACTCCTGCTCACCACCATGAATTGATATCATGCTGCAATCTGCAATGTTTCCACATCACATGTAGACATAAGAGTATGCACATAGGATCTTAATAGGTGTACTACTATGGTATTTATAATAGTTACAAGTTTTGTGGGGGGGGGGTTGTTGGAAAAGAAAGTTAGATACTGAATTCTGTCTTCCTCCTTTTAATATTATGTGAGAGAGAAAGGCATAGAGAGAGAATGGGTGTGCCAGGGCCTCTAGCCACTGCAAATAAACTCCAGAAGCATGTGCCACCTTGTGCATCTTGCTTAGGTGAGTCCTGGGGAGCTGAACCTGAGTCCTTTGGCTTTATAGGCAAGTACCTTAACTGCTAAGCCATCTCTCCAGCCTGAATCCTATCTTATTTGTAATGGGCAACAAAAGCCACTATGTTCAACACTTAAGCATTTGTTCTTATTCCTTGTATAGAGTCATGAGATCAAGTTTTAGTGATAGCCAGGTTAGCCTGAACTAGAGTGAGACCCTACCTTAGAAAACCAAAAAAAAAAAAAAGTTTTAGTGATAGAGAGTAAATACATATGTGGAAGAGGTTTGGGAGCCACTGTACCTTCAGCATGTAGTAGAAGGGGAACCAGGACAGGAAGAGATCAGAGAAGAACTCGGCGATGCTGAACACACCATACACTACCCAGTATGTTAGCCACTGGGTGTCATCATCTTTGTTGGGACTCTCTATGGCTTTCATTCTGAAAAGCAACACAAAAGAAAATACATTATTTAGTTAGATCTCAATGAAACGCTTTCAATTGCTATTCTTTCACAGCCTGTTCTCCAATACAGAAAAACTCACGCAGATGTATGTACTGTCACTAGATGCAAATACAGCATAGAGACTAAAAGAAAGTGAAGCTATCGGAAGGGCTATTGTCACGACTTGCTCCCTATCTACTGGCCACCAGAGAACATAGCATTGTCATTTCTTGGGAATCTCTAGCCTGCCAGAGCCACCACCCAGGCCCTAGGACATACCAGCAGGGTTTGAAGGCTGAAGACTCCCAGGCTGAGTACTACCTCCAGATATGTATCGGGAAAAATTCTTTCATGACAACTAGATTCATATGTGTTTTTGTTTGTTTGAGACAAGGTCTCACTCTAGCCCAAGCTGACCTGGAGCTCACTCTAGCCCAGGCTGGCCTCATACACACTGTGATCCTCCTACCTCAGCTTCCCGGTGCTGGAGTTAAAGCACGTGCTACCACACCCAGCTCCACATGCATTTTTAATAGCTGGAATACATCACATATGAATAGGAGTTTCTCATAAGGGACTTTTAGAACATGGGTCATCTTCTGCCCAAAATCTGTAACACGCTGTATAATAAACAGACTAGAACCATTACCGTGCCCATTCAGTTCAGATTGTCCCTGTGGGATCCTAAGCTGCAGACCATCTTCCTTTTACTCATTGATAACATGACATTTCCAAGCCTAACTACTGCTCAGACAAAATTTATTCTGCTAATGAATGGAAATTAAGTAATCTTTTAATTCTGAATCGCATAAACTTCCTTGAGTTCACGGAACTCTGTATTCTAAACCACTTTTTATTCTATCCTAACATATATCCATGCATGGTGGCACATGCATTCTATTCCCAGCATTCCTAAAATGAAGGTAGAAAGATCTCAAGTTCAAGGCCTGCCCGGGGTATATAGTGAATTCTGGTCTGACTGGGTAACATAGTGACACCCTGTCTCAAAAAAGGTGGTTAGGGCTGGAGAGATGGCTTAGCGGTTAAGCGCTCGCCTGTGAAGCCTAAGGACCCCGGTTCGAGGCTCGGTTTCCCAGGTCCCATGTTAGCCAGATGCACAAGGGGGCGCACGCATCTGGAGTTCGTTTGCAGAGGCTGAAAGCCCTGGCGTGCCCATTCTCTCTCTCTCCCTCTATCTGTCTTTCTCTCTGTGTGTCTGTCGCTCTCAAATAAATAAATTTAAAAAAAAAACAACAACCACCAAAAAAAAAAAAAAAAAAAAAAAGGTGGTTAGACAGTGGATACTGCAAACCATATATTTGGCCAGCCAGGCCAAATGAGCCAATGGGTGCATTAGTGGCACGTCTGTCATGGTGGAAACCAACTGCCCTCTAATTGGACTGGAGGCCCACTCCATGGGAGGGAATACATCCCTGATACTGAAAACCTAAAACAGGGGTAGTCATGAGTCCTGGGGGTGTAACGTCTGCTCCAGTCTGGCTAAATGTACTATGCTTATCAAACTGCCCAATAAGCACTTCTCTTAATGTTCATACCCTTATATTAATGCTACTCTCTCTTTTGGAAGAGAATTTTCTCTTTTCAGATGGCAGTGACCTTGGGATGACTCAGAAGGCATCATGGTGCTGGAAAGAAGGGACAGGAGTGCTCAGCACTGCAATATCTCTATCACACCTTCCAAGGCTCAGGGTCTATTGTGGAAGAGGTGACAGAAAGAATGTAAGAGCCAAAGGAAGGGTAGGACTCCTTACGTGTTCCCTCCAGACACAAAATGGCCTGGATATCCATGACCCCACAGTGCCTGACACTACCTACACAAGACCATCATAACTGGAGGAAAAGATCATGATATCAAAATAAAAGAGAGCTTGATTGAAAGGGGGAGGGGATATGATGGAGAATGAAGTTTCAAAGGGGAAAGTGGGGGGAGGGAGGGCATTATCATGGGATGTTTTTATAGTCATGGAAGTTGTTAATAAAAATAAAATTTGAAAAAGAAAAGAAAAAAAAAGGTGGTTAGAACCAGGCATGGTGCCACATGCCTTTAATACCAGCACTCGGGAGGCAGAGGTAGGAGGATCACCTGAGTTTGAGGCCACCCTGAGACTATATAGTGAATTCCAGGTCAGCCTGGACTAGAGTGAAACCCTACCTCACCAAAAAAAAAAAAAAGGTGGTTAGAGGCTGGACAGATGACTTATCAGTTAAGGCGCTTGTGTGCAAAGCCAAAGGAACCAGGTTCGATTCCCCAGTATCTATTAAAGCCAGATGCACAAGGTGGTGCATGCATCTGGAGTTCATTTGCAGTGGCCTGGTGTGCCCATTCTCATTCATTCATTCACTCATTCTCTCTATATATGTATGTGTGTGTGTGTGCATGTGCATGCATCTCTTTCTCTATCTCAAATAAATAAAATATTTTTAAAAATTTAAAGGTGGTTGGGAGGTTGAAGAGATGGCTTAGCAGTTAAGGCTCTTGCCTGCAAAGCCTAAGGGTCCAGGTTCAATTCACCAATACCCACGTAAGCCAGATGCGCAGGGTGGCACATGCATATGGAGTTCATTTGCTATTGCTAGAGGCCCTGGTACATCCATCCACTCCATTCTGTCTCCCTCTCTATTTGCCTCTTTCTCTCTCTCTCTCAAATAAATAAGTAAATAATTTTTTTAAGGTGACAGGAGCCAGGTGTGGTGGTGCACACCTTTAATCCCAGTACTGGGGAGGAGGCAGGGGTATAAGGATCACCATAACTTCGAGGCCACCCTGAGACTACACAGTGAATTCCAGGTCAGCTGGGCTAGAGTGAGACCCTACCTCAAGAAACCAAAACCAAAACAAACAACAAAAAAGCAAAGGTGATGGGGATGGACTGGAGGGGTGGCTCAGTGGGTCAAGTGCTCGCAGCACAAGCATGGGCACCAGATCCCCAGGACGCACATGAAGTGTCAGGCATGGCGATAAGCTCCCGTGATCCCAGCTCTGCGGAAATGGAGACAGGTGATCTGCAGGGCTTGCTGGCTAGATGGTGAGCTGAACCGGTGAGCTCTGGGTTCAGAGAGAGAAAGTATCACAAGAATAGGGTGGAGAATGAGAAGGACACCAGATGTTGACCTCTGGCCTTCAAGCACACCCGCACACACGTGCACCTACACACACGCATGCCCACAAATGCAAGAAATAAAAGTATAACTAAGACACAATAAAATAAACTAGAAGAAAGGTTAGCCTATAAGACATATTATTGAAAATACATTGGCTAAATCATGTTAGAAAAGACTAAGCCTGCCATAATTCCTCTAGCTGTGCTTCAAAGGAGCCTGCGAGCTTCTCACAGGATTGCCATTATGCATGAATGGTTGACCACCGCATTCTGGCTGCTTCTGCAGAATAAACACTCTTTGCTTTTACATTAAAAAAAAAAAGAAAATACATTGGCTATATATTAGCACTCCAGATGTATATGGTGGTACACACTTGTAATTCCAGCACTTGGGAGGTGGAGGCAGCAGAACTGTAAATTTAAGGTCATCTTTGGCTATAAAGCAGGTTCTAGGCCAACCTGAGTTACATTAGACCCTGACTCAAAAAAAAAAGAAAGTGGCGGAAAAGATGACTTAGCAGTTAAGGCACTTGCCTGCAAAGCCTAAGGACACAGGTTCAATTCCCCAGTGCCCACATGAGCCAGATGCACAAGGTGGCACATGCATCTGGAGTTCACTTGCAGTGGCTAGAGACCCTGGAGTGCCCCATTCTCTCTCAAATAAATAAAATATTTAAAAGAAAAAACTGAAAAAAATAATACTTTTATAAAGGGTATACCATGTTTGCTCTTTGACTTAGCTACAATCTGATCAACTTTCTTATTTTTTAAAAAAAATTTTTTTTGGTTTTTCAAGGTAAGGTCTCAGTCTAGCTCAGGCTGACCTGGAATTCATTATGGAGTCTCAGGCTAGCCTCGAACGCCACCACGCCCAGCTAACTTTCTTAAATTTCAATGTGATTGTCCTTCAAGGACTTTTTTTTTTCTAGCCCAGGCTGACCTGGAACTCACTATGCAGTCTCAGGCTGGCCTCGAACTCACAGCAATCCTCCTACTTCTGCCTCCCGAGTGCTGGGATTAAAGGCGTGTGCCACCATGCCCCGCTCCCTTCAAGGACTTTTAAAAATTTTATTTATTTGCAAGCAGAGAGAGATAGAAGAGAGAGAGAGAATGGGCACGTCAGAGCCTCTAGTCACTGCAAACGAACTCCAGACACATGTGCCCCTTGTGCATCTGGCTTGCGTGGGCCCTGGAGAATTGAACCTGGGTCCTTTGGCTTCACAGGCAAACGTCTTAACCACTAAGCCATCCCTCCAGTCCTCTCAAGTTAGTATTTTGTTTTGCCCAGTCTTGAATTTTACTTCTTCTCCCTCTTCCATACATCATTAGCCATCATCTCATTCAGCTATAAATTTTTCTCTGTGATTATCAAAACATGCATGCATCGACATATGCACGTAAGGCCACTTCTACCTGTAAGGCCACTTCTAACTGTATGAGGCCTTCTTAGCAGATGACTCAGCATGATTCAGCAGTCTGTCTTTGGCAAGCTTCTGAATTGTTCGTTTGCTCTTTGACAGAGGGCCCTGCCATACAGTCCCAGCTGGAACTTGCTATGTAAAGCAGACTGGCCTCCAACATGCAGCGAGCCCCGGCTTCTGCTTTCTGAGTGTTCCGCTTCCCCAGCAAGCGCTTTAACTGGTAAGCCATCTCTTCTGCCCTTTTTTAAAAATTTATTTGTTTTATTTAAGAAAGAGAGGCATGAAGAGGCAGATAGACAGAATGGTCACTCCAGGGCATCAAAGCACTGCAAACAAACTCCAGATGCATGTGCTACCTTGTGCATCTGGCTTACATGGGTACTGGAGAATCAAACCTGGGTCCTTAGGCTTCGCAGGCAAACAACTTAACCACTAAGCCATCTCCCCAGCCTTTTTTTTTTGAAGTAGGGTTTCTCTCTAACCCAGGCTTACTATGTAATCTCAGGGTGGCCCAACCTCAAATACTTTTTTCCTCTATGTGTCTTATTTGGTTTAATATGGCTCGTCTATTTATATTTAGGTGGATTTTATTGTATTTTTATTTTTTTTATTTATTTATTTTTTTTTTGTTTTGTCTTGTTTTTCGAGGTAGGGTCTCACTCTGGCTCAGGCTGACCTGGAATTCACTATGTAGTCTCAGGGTGGCCTTGAACTCACGGCGATCCTCCTACCTCTGCCTCCCTAGTGCTGGGATTAAAGGCGTGCACCACCACGCCCGGCTATTGTATTTTTAAAAATTAAGCCAAGTTTGGTGGCATGCGCCTTTAATCCCAGCACTCCAGAGGCAGAGGTAGGAGGATCACCATGAGTTCAAAGCCACCCTGAGATTAAGTAGTAAATTCCAGGTCAGCCTGAGCTAGAGTGAATTTCTACCTCAAAAAAAGTGTGTGTGTATATATATATATATATATTTACTTCGAGAGGGGGAATATAGGTGTGTCCGGGCCTCCAGACACATACACTATTTTGTACATCTGGCTCTATGTGGGTACTGAGGAACTGATCCCAGACCAGCAGGCTTTGCAAGCAAGAACTTTTAACCCAGCACTTAGGTGGATTTGAAAGTTATTAGTATAATAAAAATGTGTGGGTTTTTTTGTTGTTTTCTTTTTGGGTTTTTGAGTAGGGTTTCACTCTAGCTCAGGCTGACCTGGAATTTACTAGGTAATCTCAGGGTGGCCTCAAACTCATGGCGATCCTCCTACCTCTGCCTCTCAAGTTCAAAAATGTGTTATTTTTGACCCCATACATAGCAGATACATAGTCAGATTTCACTTAAGGTGTAAGTTTTATGGACCAAATCACTTCATCAATAATATGGATAAATGGTCAAAATATTAATTCAAAAATTTCCATGTTAATATGTTAAGAGTACTATACTTTTTAATATTTGATTTATTTACTTATGAGAGAGAAAATGAGAATGGGGACACCAGGGCATCTGGCCACTGCAAATGAGCTCCAGATGCATGTGCTACTTTGTGCATCAGGCTTTATATGGGTACTGGGGAACTGAACTTGGGCTAGCAGGCCTTGCTAATAAGCACCTTTAAACACTGAGCTTCCTCTCCAGCCGTTAGAGAACTATATAATACCAGAAAGAAGAAATTAACAACTCACACTTAGAAGGCACAGACAGGAGGATCATGAGTCCAAAGCCAGCCTGGGTTATATATAGCAAGTTTGAGGCCAGGCTGAGCTAATAAACTATGTCTCAAAAAAAAAAAAAAAAAAAAAAAAGCCAAGTGTGGCAGCACACACCTTTAAACCCAGCACTTGGGAAGCAGAGGTAGGAGGAGTTTGAGGCCACTCTGAGACTACATAGTGAATTCCAGGTCAGCCTGGACTACAGCCAAATCCTACCTCAAAAAACCAAAGAGAGAGAAAGAGAAAGAGGAAATGGAACACATATACATTATCCACAAGTCCATAGAAAACCTGGTTCAGTTGGTAGTATGAGGACCTGACACCCAAACACACAGGGGCACACCTGTCATCCCAGCATAGGAAGACATAGTGAATCACCAGGGCAAGGTGCCAGCTAAACTGGCCAAGCCAGTAAACTCTGGGTTCAAGCAAGAGACCCTATCTCAGTCAATATGGTGGATAGCAATCAAGGAAGAAACTCAACTTCAACCTCTGGCCTCCATATACACAACTCCACACATGTGAACACTGATACACACAAGCATACCACACACATAAAAACAGAAGAAAATGGGCTGGAGAAATGGCTTAGTGGTTAAGGCATTTGCCTGCAAAGCCCAAGGATCCCAGTTTGATTGTCCAGGACCCACATAAGCCAAATGTACAAGGGGGTACATGAATCTGGAGTTCGTCTACAATGGCTGGAGGCCCTGGTGCGCCCATTCTCTCTCTCTCTCTCTCTCAAATAATAAAAATAATAACAATAATATACATACACACACACACACACACACACACACACAGAGAGAGAGAGAGAGAGAGAGAGAGAGAGAGAGAGAGAGAGAGAGAAAGGGGGGGGAATGAACGAGGTGTGGTGGCACATGCCTTTAATCCCAGCAATTGGGAGGCAGAGAAAGGAGGACCACCCTAAGTTCAAGGCCACCCTGAGACTAGTGAATTCCAGGTCAGCCTGGGCTAGAGTGAGACCCTACTTTGAAATAACAAAGAAAAAAGAATAAAATGAAAATAAGGCACATGAGGCTGGAGGGATGGTTTAGTGGTTAAGGCATTTGCCTGCAAAGACAAAGGACCCAGGTTCGATTCCCCAGGACTCAAATAAGCCAGATGCACAGGTGGTGCATGCATCTGGAATTCATTTGCAGTGGCTGGAGGCCCTGGCATGCCCATTGTGTGTGTGTGTGTGTGTGTGTGTGTGTGTGTGTGTGTCTGTCTCTCTCTCAAATAAATAAATAACTTTATTTAAAAAAAAAAGAAAATCAGACGCAAGAATAAAGTCAGAATAAGAAAAAAAGTCTAGTTAAACTGAAAGGTGTTTTTTTTGAGGGGGTGTATACACATGTGCATAGATGTTCCTGTCTCATGCACACACAAGAGGGCCAAAGCAGACCATCTGGTGTCCTTCTCTATCCTTCTTCCACTTTGTTTCTTTGAGATGGAGCTGCTGTTTTCAGTCAGGTTGGCTGACCAGCAACCTCAGTGATTCCCAGTCTCTGCCCCACTTAGACATGCATGATCACACGTAGCTTTGAAAACAATTTTTTTGGGTTGGAGAGATTGCTCAGTGGCTAAAGGCACTTGCCTGCAAAACCCATAGCCTGGGTCCAATTCCTCAGTATTCACATAAAGGCAGGTGCACAAAGTGGAGCATGTTTATGGAGTTTGTTTGTAGAAACAGGAGGCTCTGACACACCCATACTCACTGTCTGTCTGTCTCTCTCTCAAATAAATAAAAATAGGGGGCTGGAGAGATGGCTTATTGGTTAAAGGCACTTGCTTGCAAAGCCTAATGGCCCAGAGTTTGATCCCCTAGCACCCATATGAAACCAGATGCATAAAGTAAAACATGCATCTGCAGTCCATTTACAGTGGCAGAAGGCCTGGTGTACCCATACTATCTCTCTCTCTCAAATGAATAAATATTTTTAAAATAAAAATGTTTTAGGGCTGGAGAGATGGCTTAGCGGTTAAGCGCTTGCCTGTGAAGCCTAAGGACCCCGGTTCGAGGCTTGGTTCCCCACACATTAGCCAGATGCACAAGGGGGCGCACGTGTCTGGAGTTCGTTTGCAGAGGCTGGAAGCCCTGGTGCGCCCATTCTCTCTCTCTCCCTCTACCTGTCTTTCTCTCTGTGTCTGTCGCTCTCAATTAATTAAAAAAATAAATAAAAATGTTTTAAAAGAATAAAATTAAAAATTTATAGGACCTTTCACATTATTGAACATTTACTTATTGTTTTAACTTTTAAAACACAATGTTCATGTTTTAAATATATATTGACCATGTGATAAAATTGTAAGCTATCCAAAATAAGAAAACTTTAATAAAACAGAGATACTCTCACCCACTCAGGAGCCTGAGACTAGAAGAGGTGAGGTGCTTCAGTCTAGTCACAGAGAGAAAATCCCGTGGGAGCTCAAGCACTTTATTTTGATAGCTTCTGAATAGTCTTTCTTGTCCAGGTGAGTGGTGGACAAGGTGGCTTTCCAGAAACATGTGCTACTGTACATGTACTGAATCCTATTACAACTAAGTGTGTTAGAATGAGGCCGCAGCAACTTATCAAGTAACAGGGAATTAAAGTCCGAATCCTTAGATCACTTGCAGACCAACCAAAACAGCATTGAGTAATTAAACCTTTAGAATAGCCTTACAATATTGGGTTATTTTTGAGAGGAAGAAATGGCAGCTAAGAAGAGACAAATGCACAAGGCTCCACACTACAAAGCTCAGAGACTGGATTTACACCTCGGCGCATCTCCAAAGCCTGTGCCTATTTCTCTACCACGTGCTATTTTCTCAGTTATAAAAACAATTCCTCATCAGACCAGACAGCACTGACCAAAATGTCTGGTACAAAATGGGCAGTGCCAGGACATACCACAGAAATCTAGTCCTGTACTGGAAAAGCCAAGGCTCACAAATTGTTCAGAGAGCAGAAAAAGAGGAAGAAAAAAGGTCACAGCCTCCAGGTCCAGATCCACAGAGGCCCATTTCACCCAATCTGCTTGGGTGTGGTGGGGAGCACCACTAGGTGGTCTGAGATGGTGCCCTCACTCTTACAAGGTGACCACTAGGTGGTCCGAGATGGTGCCCTCACACTTAGAAGGTGACCACACACCCACCTAGGCGAGTTAGTAAACGTTATTTATTTGAGTCCTTAAGACCTACTGTTTGAGACGCTGGCATGTGCAGCACAAGCTACACTCTGAGAAGACTGTGTAGGAAGCAAGGGGGATGGCACACACCGGTAATGCCAGCACTCAGGAGTTGGAGGCAGGAGAACTGAGAGAGGGAGGGAGAGAAAGGGAGAGGAGGAAGCAGAGAGAGTTGTGTGGGTGACGCCAAGGTATTGTCAAACTTGACAACCACCATGTCAAATTTCCAATCGGTATCGGTCACCTTCTAGTTCCCGGGACATACCCGACCAGAAACAGTTTGTGGGAGGAAAAGGGTTTAGTGTGGCTTGCAGTTTGGGGCGGGGGGAGCCTGTCATGGCAGGCAGGGCATGGCAGGGGCAACCAGCCAGCGACTCCTCATCATATCTACAGGAAGGAAATAATGAATGCTGAATGTACAAGTGTTTTTTTTCTTTCTCTCCTTTTTACATAGTCCAGAAACCCAGCCATGGGATGGTGCCACCCATAGGTAAGGTGGGTCCTCCAACCTCAACTAATCTAATCTAGAAAATCCTTCACCGGCAGGACCAGAGATTTGTTCCCACTGTGATTGTAAACCGTGCCAAGTTGACTACCAGAGACTAACCATCGCACAGTCTGAACAGTGCCACCCTGCTCACTGCCAAGAAAGAAAATATGGGTCTAAGTAGGCTGCAGCCAAACTCCGACTACCTACTCCCAGCAATGAGTGAGAGGCTAGGAGAGGCAAGTTGCACATCAAAGGCAAATTGAAGAATAGTTACAAACTGAATGTATCAGCTCCAGTAGGCCTAGAATACTCACCTAAGCACTGTCCAATCTGTAGATTTAAGATAATGCATAAAACCATTCACTAAGATTTTAAGAACTATACCCATAGCCCTTTATTTGCTTTGTTGGAACATAAAACTCTCCAGCTTCATTCAGTCCCTAGCTAAACTCGAGAGGCATTCTGCGACTGTTCCAACAGCAGCTGACAGTGACTGAAGAGGCCTAAATCACTGTCTTACGGTGCCACTTCATCCTTAAGTAGTAGACACAGACCCTGGGCTACGAACATCCACATACAGCTCCTCGGGACACACACCATGGACTTACAAGTCCACTGCTCTCTGCCACATTCTTACCACTGACCAAAGCCTGACCACCTCGGTTCCGTTCTATCACTCCCCTGTTCTGTCCCTCAAGCCACCAGCCATTTTCTAGGGGTGGGGCTCTACTTCTCCAAAGCAAATGCCAAGAGAGAGGCTGGGCTGAGTGAGCTGCAGAAACAAACCTAGGCTGGAGCAGACAACAATTCTAAAAACTCATGAAGCAGTTAGGGAATATAAAATGCTGATGTGGAGACATCTCATAGATAAACTAGCTCAAATTCTGCATTTGTGTGTGTGTGTGCGCGCGCACGCGCATGCATGCATACATGTTTGTGCAAGTGCAGGGCATATGCCACTGTGGCACGTGGAGGTCAGAGGACCTCAGGTTTTCACCATCGACTCTGAGGCGGGGCGTCTCACTGTTCCCTGCTCTGTTCACCAGGCTAGCTGCCTCACCATCCTCCAGGGATCTCCTATCCCTGCCTCCCAGCTCGCCTCTGGAAATACAAATGCTGGTGCTACTCCATCCAGCTTCATGTAGGGATCCAAACACAGGCACTCATGCTGGCACGGCATCCACCGAGCTATCTTCCCAGCCCAAATTCTACATTAAAAAAAAAAAAAAGGTAAATCGGGTATGGTGGCACACGCCTTTGATCCCAACACTTGGGAGGCAGAGGTGGAAGGATCACCATGAGTTCCAAGCCACCCTGAGACTACGTAGTGAGTTCCAGGTCAGCCTGGGCCAGAGTGAGACTCTACCTTGCAAAAACAAACAAACAAACAAACAGAAGATATTTTGAGTCTCACACAACCCAGGCTGGCCTTGAACTCCTACTCTTCCTGCCTCCACCTCCCTACTGCTGGGATTACAGGCATGCTACAGTGCCTGGCTTTAAGAATGAGTTTTGTGCTCTGATCACTGGAGAACTTCCAGCTGTAGGTGAGTTTTTCTGCTGGCCCAAGCCCAGGCCCAACTAGGAGGGACCCCCAGCCCTTACTCTCCACATGGGTTCTTTTTCCCCTCCAGCTCCTCACATGGCAGGAACGCCTTGAATTTTCTTTTTTTTTTTTTTTTTTTGGTTTTGCAAGGTAAGGTCTCACTCTAGCCCAGGCTGACCCGAACTCACTGTGATCTTTCTACCTCTGCTGGGATTAAAGGCATGCACCACCACACCTGGCTTTTTTCTTTTTCTTTTCATGCTTTTTTCCAGGCCCTCTACATGGGATCTCTAGCCACATGGGTGCCTTTCCTTGGCTTTGTACATCCCTCAATAAATATAATAATTTAATAATTAAAAAAATAAAAATAAATTTAAAAAAAGAATGAGTTTTTTGTTTGTTTTGTTTTGTTTTGTTTCAAGGTAGGGTTTCACTCTGGTCCAGGCTGACCTGGAATTCACTATGAAGTCTCAGCGTGGCCTCAAACTCACAGTGATCCTCCTACCTCTGCCTCCCGAGTGCTGGGATTAAAGGTGTGCGCCACCATGCCCAGCTTCATGCCTGGCTTTAAATTCCACATTTTTTTTGGTGTGTGTGTACGTGTGTGTGTGATGCCGTGGTGCACGTGTGGCGGCCTGGAGACCACGTGCAGTGGTCCTCTCATTCCACTTCGCCTGACACAGGCTCTCTCTCGTCGTTTCGTGTTAGCCACTCCACTGCACCATCGGCAAATGTGTAAGAACGTTATCCAGAAAGCGCCACTGCCAGCTCTATAAGCTTAATCCTGGGTGATGGGAGGACAGCTGCTACTTGTGTAATGTTTTGCAGTGAAAATGCAACTTTTTTTTATCTTTAATTTCAATTATTTGAGAGAGAGAGAGAGAATGGGTACACCATCAGCCACCTTGTGCATCTGGCTAATATGGGCTCTGGGGATATTCGGTAACTACTTCTTCCTATGAGACTGATTCTCAATGGGGCTTTGTTAAAAACAAACTCTAAAGTGAATGTATTAAATTAACTTCTCTCTTGAGATAATCATTAATAGATTTCCTTATAAACTTCTCTAACAATAGACACAATCTGTTATGTTTTACACACACACACACACACAGAAAGAGAGAGAAAACAGCCATACAGTCCAGCTTGGCAGTTAAGGTGCTTGCCTACAAAGCCTAAGGACCGGGTTCAATTTCCCAGTACCCATGTAAAGCCAAATACACAAAGTGGCGCATGCATCTGAAGTTTGTGTGCAGCAGTTAGAGGCTCTGGAGCACCCATTCTGTCTTGATCTCTCTCTGCGTACGAATAAATAAACAAATATTTAAAAAATATTTTTATCTGTTTTTTTGCAGGAAGAAAGGTAATGGGGGGGAGAGAGAGAATATGAATGTGTTTGGGCACACCAGAGCCTCTTGCCATGCACACAAACTTCAGATGTGGGTTGGAGTGATGGCTTAGTGGTTAAGGCACTTGCCTGCAAAGCCTAAGGACCCAGGTTCTATTCCCCAGGACCCGTATAAACAAGGAGGCACACACGTTTGGAGTTTGTTTGCAGTGGCTAGAGGTCCTCACATGCCCATTCATTCTCTCTCTCTCAAATAAATTAAAAAAAAAAAACCTCCAGATGCATTTGCAACTTTGTGCATCTGCCTTTATGTGGATACCGGGGAATTGAACTAGGGCTGGCAGGCTTTGCAAGCAAGCACTTTAAACACTGAGCAATCTCCCAGCTCTCAACTGAACTTTGTATTTAAACAAAACAAGCTATCAAAAACTAAATGTTCTATTGTGGAAGAGGTGGTATAATAAATGTTGCTGGAAAGAAAACCCAAATTCATATTGTGGATAGTTAAGCTCAGCCCCCAAAACCTGGCACCATGGCTTACTAGCTCACTCCCCACTCAGAACCTGTGAATAGCCCCAATTTGGGTCTCTAGGGAGCCTTTACCCTTTCCTGCCTTCTCATGGGCATACTTCATGCTACCTCCTCTTTCCTTTTATTTAATAGTCTCTCTACACCTAAACAAACAAACAAACAAACAAAAAAACAGAAAAACACACCTAGCATTACTTCACTATCCTAAGCCTGCAGCTTTCTATCCTGATCCCACCACTTACAAGGTATTAACCATGGGTGAGTTATTCATTCTCTCTGGGCTTTAAGCTTGCTCATCTGTCAACTAGCATGATAAACCCTCACTGTGTTGCTATGAAGATTAAAGCAGTTACACATGGAAAACCCTTGGGAACACCACATGACACAGAGTACATACGTCTGTGACAGGTAATAATTATAGTGTGATAATTTGCTGTTATTCATAGGAGATTATGTAGAGAAACAGAAAGAAGATTCAAGTCATTCTGGCTAACAGGAGCTGGGAGAGAGGGTGTATTGTTTAATGAGGCTAAAAGGAGACTAGAGAATTATCTACGGATCTTAATTATACCCTAAATCCTAAGTACTCCAAATCCCCAATGCTACAATGGTATAGAGTTAGCTCAAATCCCCAAAGTGCTATTTGCAAGTTAATAGGAAATTTTTGGATACAGGTATAAACATTCTAGCCGGGCGTGGTGGCGCACGCCTTTAATCCCAGCACTCGGGAGGCAGAGGTAGGAGGATCGCCTTGAGTTCAAGGCCACCCTGACAGTACAGAGTTAATTCCAGGTCAGCCTGGACCAGAGTAAGACCCTGCCTCGAAAAACAAAAAACAAAACAAACAAACAGGTATAAACATTCTATGTGCCCACCCTGAAAGGTACACCGACACCATTCTTCTCTTTGGTACTGAACTGGTACTGACACGCTCAGAGACCTCACTGACAAGCTTCTTATAGCCCACTGGGCCGAGCAACTGGTGCAAGGTGACTCCACCCTGCTGGCTGAGCTACTTGCTCACACTTTGCTGCTTTCTGAAAGTAAAAGCCAGACCCAAGGATGGCCAAATGAGCACTGAACACGTGAGCGGAACACCAGCCCTATGTATATGGACACTTTATTGCCTTCCTCCTACTCACCCACAGAGCTCAGGCTTCATGCATTGTATCAAGCACAGATGCCTTGGCTCGGGGAAGCTGGGCTGGGCCCAGGTTTAGAAGATTAATCATAATGGGGAGGTAATATGATGGAGAATGGAATTTCAAACGGGAAAGTGTGGGGGTGGGGAGGGAGGGAATTACCATGGGATATATTTTATAATCATGAAAAATGTTAATAAAAATTTAAAAAAAAAAAAAAAAAGAAGATTAATCAAAGTTAGTCTAAACCAACCATGGAAACCCCAACGTGTATGCATGGTACGTTGTTGTAGCTCCTTGCTGTTAAGAGATGTTCATGCCAAGAAGTTTTGACCACTGAAACAGCGAAATATACTAGGTAGCTTTGGAACAGAAAATAAAATCAGAAAGCCTTAAAAGCACAGGATCTTTTTTGTTGTTGTTCTGCCCCTTCCAGCTTCCTGGGCTAGAGACACTGTTCAAGAGTGTAGTGCTTGCCTCAATTATGCAAGGCCCTAAACAATTAAAGTCATGTGGTAGCTTGAATTAGGTGCTCCTCATAAATTCATGTGTTTTGAATGCTTGGTTCCCAGCTGGTGGCAATTTAGGAATTGGAGCCTTCTGGGGGCAATGTATTGTTGTAGCCAGCTTCCCCTTGCCAGTCAGTGTTCAGCACAGGCCTGTTGTTGTCCACCTGGTGTGGGCCAGGAGGTGATGTCCAGCTTCAGCTTATGTCACCCTTTCCCCTGCCATTAAGGAGCTTCCCCTTGAGCCTGTAAGACCAAATACTTCCCTCCCATAAGCTGCTTTGGTCTGGATGTTTCATCCCAGCAATGAGAAGGCAACTATGACGGGTCACTAACACTCATGGCTATGGCTGACTCTCTCCTCGTGTAAACGGCATGCATCCTCACGTCAGCAGGGCTTTCTAAACCAAGCTTGAGCTGGATGTCCAGATGCTGATCAGAAACAGCTTCTTCCTTGCTGAGGTTTCACCTCCTAATTAATCTATCCACATGTTTAGAGCCAATGTCTATGCAAGGAACAAAAAAGAGGCCACCCTTCCTGCTACTTTGCAAATTATTTCAAACACAGCACAACCATCTAGGATAAGAACCATTTAATGCTCTTAATTCAGACCTAAATTAAAAACAAAAGGTATTAGTAAGCAGAACAGATTAAAACTATTTCACATGTAAACTATATAACCTGTCTGTCTGTATGTGCAACACAACAACATTCAGAAGTTCAAGAAGGAGCTAGGGATGTAGTTCAGTGGTTATCACACTTGCTTAGTATGCACGAGGCCCTTGGTTCAATGCCTAGCACCAAAAAAAAAAAAGAAACAAGAAATTTTCATATACAATAAATATTTCTAATAATATGCTAATAATATGCTATCCAACTTTTATATAGTACTTATGATTATAAATACTACTATAACATTAATGCACGCTTTTAATCCCAGCACTCAGGAGGCAGAGGTAGGAGGATCACAGTAAGTTTGAGGCCACTCTGCATAGTGAATTCCAGGTCAGCCTGGGCTAAAGTGAGACCCTACCTCAAGAAAACAAAAGCAAAAAAAAAAGAGGGCTGGAGAAATGGCTTAGTGGTTAAGCGCTTGCCTGTGAAGCCTAAGGACCCACGTTAGCCAGATGCACAAGGGGGCGCACGCGTCTGGAGTTCGTTTGCTGGGGCTGGAGACTCTGGCGCGCCCATTCTCTCCCCCCCCCCCTCTCTCTGCCTCTTTCTCTCTCTGTCGCTCTCAAATAAATAAAAATAAACAAAAAATTTTTAAAAAATTAAAACTAAGCTAGGCATGGTGGCATACCCCCTTGATCCACGTATTTGGGAGGCAGAGATAATAGGATTGCTGTGAGTTCAACGTCAACCTGAAACTACAGAAGGAGCTCCAGGTCAGCCTGGGCTAGAGTAAGACACTACCTCAAAAAAATTAAGTAAAATAAAATCAGCAAATACAAAAAGGAGATATGAAAGGAAAACAAAAACCTATTTTCTATCTTTAGTATCCTTTACTCTTCAACATTCTCCTAAAGTATCACATGACCAGCATACTGTATGACAAATTAAATTCACAGGCAGATCCTATCAGAGTCATAACCATTTATCATAAAACTGATGGTTCTATAAATATAACATCTATGTCTAACATGGTATCATAAAATTTAACTTATGCCAAGTGTGGTAGCACAATAATTTCAACACTGGAAAGAGAGGCAAGAGGATTGTGGGTTCCAGACCAGCCTAAGCTATGGATCAATTCTCTGTCTCAAAAAAGCAGGGGCTTTAACCCTTCTCACCTCCCTCATGATGGGAGCTCTCTGTACTTCCTCCTTTTCTTAAGCTAATAAAGTTTCTCAAAACATTTAAAGAAAAAAAAAAAAAGCAGAGCTAGATGTCTCTCGGTGGTAGAGCATATATACTCATCCCCAGCGCAGCCGTTTAACCCAAACTCAAGAACCTTACAACTTAGCGCACAACCTCAAGTACTACTTCCTAGATAAAAGTGGGCCACAGCAAGAAGTAGGCACAGTCTAGAGTTACCTCTGACTTCAAGCAAACCCTTAACTAGATCACCAGGCCAAAGGATGCAAAGCCGGGTAGATACAGCAGCCATGTGACTGAAAGGGACTGATGACAAAACTCTATGCCCAGGAATCAGAAAAGCGAGCAGTGGTAGAATGAACCTGGGACATGTTTCTACAGCACCTGCTTATACTTTGGCTGCTTTTACAGTAAGAAATGTATTCTTTTGAAGCAGGATTTCTCTAGCCTAGGATGACCTGAACTTAACTCTGAAGCCCAAAATGGCCTTGAACGTGTGATCATGTGATCCTCCTACCGCCTCCTCCCGAGTGCTGGGGTTATAGGCATGAGCAACCACTCTCAGCCACAAGAAGTAATTTCATGAACAATTTTGAAATTATTTTTAAACACCTGATAGAATAATTCATTATTCCTCTAAACTGCTGGTGTTATCAATAGTCACTAAGTGATTTAAGATGTCATATTTCAAAACCCAGTCCTCATTCAAAAGCAGCCTAAAAAAGAGACTTTCAGGACAGAGGGGACAGGAGTCAGCCTGGATAGAAATAAGGGTAAGTAGACCAAACCTCTAGAATCTTCACAGGGAGGACAGGAAAGAAGTTCATGGGGGAAAATTCATAGGGAACAACACTCTAAAGTATTAGAAATGGAATCCCTTCCATAACTATTTTAGAGCCTAGAAAACTGCAATCATGGACAAGTAAATTTAATCATTCCCCTTATTTCTTCCTCAAAACTTTATTTTTTTTTATTACACCTGTAAATAGGAAGACTCCAAACTACTGACTGCAATTATCTACAAGAACAGTCACAAATTATTTTAAAGCTATTTTATTACTTTTTAGTTTCCTCCACAACACTGTCATCTTAAGGTAATTCAACAATATTAGCAGTAAATTAAATTAAAACATGGCTAGTAAAAAAAAAAAAAAAACCTCACAAAAGTAAAATATTTAAATGTTTAAGATTATAGCAGCAAATCACTAAATAAGACATATAATTTTCAGGATGCCAATTATATTTTTGATCCTAGTTCAGTTTGCCAAAGGTGGTAATGGTGTGAGCCTCATAACACGCAGGAAGGTGGAGTGCGAACATGCCATGCTCCGAAGCGCTTTAACAAAGAGCACAGAGAGGAAAGCTAGTGTGAACAGAACAGAAGCATCAAATGGTGGTTCCCAAGTGTCATAAGTACAAAGGAAGAAAACGAAAGACAATTACAGATTCTCAGAAAAGCCCAAGAAAACAATCATAACCCACACGAATGAGTCCCTGAAAAAAGCTACAGGTACCAGTACCACAAAGAAGCTTAGCTCTGCTACCAAAAACCTGCTATGAAACAGAAGAGGCCGGGCATGGTGGCGCACACCTTTAATGCCAGCATTCAAGAGGCAGAAGTAGGAGGATTGCTATGAGTTCAAGGCCAGCCTGAGACTACAGAGTAAATTCCAGGTCAACCTGGAATTAGAAAGAGACCCTACCTCAAAAAAAAAAGGTTCACAATGGTTTGTCACACTGTGGTGATTGTCTCAAAACTGCTCTTAGGAATTTGTCACTGAAAACTTTAAGTAAATACACTGCAATTCTTTTTAACCTACATTCCATAACTGCTGTGCACCACTAGCTAATACGAGGCTGTCACTCTTACTTGTGGTTCATTGTATTACACTTCTTATAGACATCTTGACTTTAATTCCCCTCTCACAGCTCCTTTGGGATCTGATCAAACAACAGTCCTTGAGATTCACTGACTCCCAATACAGAAATAAAAGCAAAGCTTTTTTATTCAAGAAAGGCAAATCTGTGTGTGATCTTTATTTCAAATGGTCCTAGACCAACCAGTAAAACAAAGCAACACTCTGCAAGTTTATATACATATACAGATAGATAGATAGTCAAATTAAAGCTGCGTAACAGATAATGAGAAATTACTAGTGATCTAGCTCATCTGTGTGTACAGAATTATGGTTTGGGGTGACAGTACTTCATCTGAGATAGGAAATAAACACTGCACAAAGGTAATGTGTTACCAGAGTCAAATGATAAAAGGAAAAGTTAACCCACAGTTTGATTGTCTTCTCTTCATAAGGTTATTGCACCAAGCAACAGATGTAAATGGATACACAGGAGGTAGTGTAACATCAAAACCGTTGGTAACAAGGTGGTTGGGGTCAAACACCAGTCTCATCAATCAACTGCAGAACCTCTATGAGGTTACTTCTACTTCTGTTTTCTTATTTGTAAAAATGAGAATGATCATAGCACTTACATAACAGGGTTGCTATGGCCGTCAGATGAGCTGTACTTGTAAAAGCCTTAGAGATAAATATACTTTTCAGTTAAATAAAACGCTACACAAGTGTCCACCAGCTGTGCAGAGTGTAAAAATAAAACCCTTTGTACTGGTGCCTCAAGTTTACAATGAGGTAAAAACAACACATTCCTGAAGTAGGTATGAGATTTCAAACGTGCTGTCAAACATTAAATATAGATTCCACAGTTGGATCCTAAACATATTTAATATTTTCAGATAACATGCCTAAATGTGCTTTTACATCCTTTTGTAGTGACAGGATTCCAGATTAGGCCTGGCTGCTGTGCAGGCAGAGGCCAGAGGAAAACACTGGGTGGCTTCCTCAATCACGCGCTACCTTATTTTCCAAGACTGGGTTTCTCACTGAACCCACAGCTCACTGACGCCTGGCACTTTAATGTGGGTACTGGGGATCAAACTGCAGTCTTCATGCTTTCGTGGTAAACACTGTACCTACTGAACAACCTACCCACCCCTTCTTTTTTTGCTTTTAAAGCAGGATCTCTTCCATCGTAGGCTAGCCTCAAACATGCTATGTAGCTGAGCATAACCTTGAACTCCTGATCCTCCTGCCCCTACTTCCCAAGTTCTGGGATTAGAGGCATGCACCACCACACCTGGCCCTATATTGTCATGTCAAAATTAAAAACAACTGCAGATGAAGCTTGTGGCAGAGTGCCTGCCTCATATGTGCAAGGCCATGGGTTCAATCCCCAGTACCACAGAAAACAAAAAATTTAGGACCTCTAAAACTAAAAGAACTTGATACATATCTGACCTAAACCAACTCAGAAAATCCCAGGAAGGCAGCAGTTGAAAAATTCATGCCGCAGGGCTAGAACAGAAAAGTCATCAACTGTCTTCCAGCAGCGGACCCTGGGAGCTATACAACTGACCAGCCAGGCACAAAAGCGGCATGACCGACTGCTCCCTGATTGGATATGAGGGCCACTCCACAAGAGGGAATTGATGCCTGGTACTGAAAACTGATGGCTAAGAAAGTCACTGGCCCTAAGAAAGAAGGCCGTATTGTTTGGCTAAATAGGTATGTTGTGCCCATCAAGTTGTCCTCTAAATGTTCATGCTTATGCCCACAGATTAGTGCTGGTCTCACTTTTGGTCAGAGAAATTTCTTTTTGCAGATGGTAATGACTACTGAGGAGACTCAAAACCCATCAAGGTGCTGAGGAACAAGTGACTTCGGTGCTCAGCAATAAATGAAACATCTCGGGCTGGAGAGATGGCTTAGCGGTTAAGCGCTTGCCTGTGAAGCCTAAGGACCCCGGTTCGAGGTTCGGTTCCCCAGGTCCCACGTTAGCCAGATGCACAAGGGGGCGCACGCATCTGGAGTTCATTTGCAGAGGCTGGAAGCCCTGGCGCGCCCATTCTCTCTCTCTCCCTCTATCTGTCCTTCTTTCTGTGTCTGTCACTCTCAAATAAATAAATAAATAAAAATTTAAAAAAAAAAATGAAACATCTCTATCACATCCTCCAAGGCTCAGGGACAACTGTGGAAGAGGTGGTGGAAAGAATGTGAGAGCCAAAGCACGGGGGGGGGAGGGGGGAGTGCTCATAGTGACTAGTTACCTGCGCAATATTTGGCCCATCAACATTCTATCACGAAAGACAGAGGAGGGCAAAAAAATTAAAAAGTCAAGATAAAAGAGGGATTAGTCAGAAAGAAGAAGGGGTTTCATACAAGAGGATGAGGGAAACAAGAAAGTAGGGCTGGAGAGATGGCTTAGCGGTTAAGTGTTTGCCTGTGAAGCCTAAGGACCCCGGTTCGAGGCTCGGTTCCCCAGGTCCCACGTTAGCCAGATGCACAAGGGGGCGCACGCGTCTGGAGTTCGTTTGCAGTGGCTGGAAGCCCTGGCGTGCCCATTCTCTCTCTCCCTCTATCTGGCTTTCTCTCTGTGTCTGTCATTCTCAAATAAATAAATAAAAAATGAGCAAAAAAAATTAAAAAAAAAAGAAAGTAATAGCAAGGGGATTATGATCAAAATACATTATATACATGTATGAAAACTGTCAATAAAAAGTTCTTTTAAAAGAAAAATATATCCGGGTGTGGTGCTGCACAACTTTAATCCCAGCACTTGGGGGGCTGAGGTAAGGAGGCCATCCTGAGACTACATAGTAAATTCCAGGTCAGCTTGGGCTAGAGTAAAACCCTACCTCAAAAACACACACACCAAAAAAAAGAAAAGAAAGAAAGAAAGAAAAGAAAAATATGAGGGCTGGACATATGGCTTAGCGGTTAAGTCACTTGCCTGCCTGCAAAGCCAAAGAACCAAGGGTTCAATTCCCTAGGACCCCCATGTAAACCAAATGCACAAGGTGACATGCATCTGGAGTTTACCTGCGGAAGCTAGAGGCCCTGGCACACCCATTCTTATTCGCGCTCTGTCTCAGATAAATAAATAAAAATATGAAATAAAAGGAGGAAAAGTAATAGATACTTTTGTAGAATTTTAAACATGAAGGTTCCTGGGTGGGATAGAAAGCCAAATTCTCTCTACTTTCTGCTCACTGCAGAGCAAAAATAAAAATAGAAATTCAGCTCATTAAACCTTGCATTACAACTGCTTGTACAGAAAAGCAGGCACAGCATTCATGCCCTGGCACCACACTCAAGGACCACACCAGACCAGGGTCGTCTTGGGTCCCAGGCTCTGCATCGCACTCCCCTCGGGTCTCAGAGCCTGTTATTTGAGCAATGCTGTTAAAGCAGGGCTGCACAGACACAAAGCACAGGATTCCACTGATATGAAATGCCCGGAATAGACAGATTCATGGAGATACAAAGTCAATTAGCAGGAACTGGGACCGGAGACACGAGAATGACTGCTAAAGATTGTTGGGAGTGACAAAACTATTTTCAAATTAGACAGGTAATGGTAATGTTTGTACTAATTTGTAATGACATTGGCCACTGAACTGTGTACTCAGCTAAGGAAGAAACTGACAGGTCTATCTTTATAATAGAGGTTTCTATTTTTATTCAGTAGTTAGCCTTTTCTTATCAGTAGCAGAAGGAAGGAGATTAAGGTAATTCTGTCAACAGTTCTCCAATAAGAAAGCTGGAACTAGATTTCAGATTGCCTATACGGGGTGGTCAAAACGTCTGGGAACACAGACGTTGGGATTAAAGGTAATTGTTAAGAAGCTCAAAGAGAAAACGTGTGCATAGAAAGTAAGAACGCTCGATCGGGGGGGCAGGTGGTACAAGGAAAGGCCCTGCCCACTCCCCGCCCCTCCCACCACCACTAGCCAAGCCACGCTCCAGCCAGCAACGAGTCCTGACCTGGGTCCAGATGCACCTGATCCTTACCCACGAACTTCCCACAGGGGTGAGAAGAGAAAAGGGTAGGAGGAAGGCAAGTAAGTTTTTCCAAGTTTTATTTCTGCACCCTGCAGCCTCTAGGCCCAATAATCACCATACACCGTCTGTGTGTCCTTCCTTAGGACAGCAAACACAAAAGCTAAAAGGCGAGGGGCGGAAATAAACTTTTGGCAAGCATCTGGCAGGATCACCAATCCCTTCCAGAGGCTACAGCAGCGGCTCTTTATATTTCGTGTTGTACCTCCTGTCTTGTTACCCCTTATTTAAAAAACCCATCTGAGGTGATCAGAAAACAATGCAAATTCCCCAACCACCAGAAATGAAATGTGCATGCTCTCCGTTCCCAGGCTGACGCCGCCCACTGGCATACACCTCTACTCTACCTCTTTGGTACCTCCCTCAGTGCTCTTCCTTGTCACAGAGCCAAGTTGTCTGCTGCCTCAGGGCCTGGCCCATTCCACTTCTGCCTGGCTGGGCCCTTCTCATTCCTCAGCTTTTTTTTTGTTTTGTTTTTCAAGGTAAGGTCTCAGTCTGGCCCAGGCTGACCTGGAATTCATTCTGTAGTCTCAGGGTGACCTCGAACTCATGGTGATCCTCCTACCTCTGCCTCCTGAGTGCTGGGATTAAAGGCACGCGCCACCATGCCTACCTAGCTCTTAAATAGTATTTATTGCAGATAAATATCCGAAAAGCCATTCCTGTTATCCTCTACCACACAACTCCCTGGTTATTTTCTTTTCAGGGCTTTTCGCGCCTGTTTCTGGCCCATTCACCTAAGCAGACTGTTCATGCACAGAGGAGAACGCAGGGCACACACCAGCACTTGGGAGGCTGAGATAGGAGGATTGCTGTGAGCTCAAGCCCAGCCTGGTGCTACAAGAGTGAGTTCCAGGTCAGCTTGGGCTACAGTGAGACCCTGCTTCAAGGAAAAAAGAAAAGAGGAGAAAGTACTGTCTACTCCGTTCCTTGCCACATTTAAAATAAAGCCTATGTACTTGTTGAATAAAGTGACTCTGAAACATGGTAAACCCACCTCCCTATACTATGACCCGTTCCACTGTTTGACAGAATCTCTAGCAAGCAGCAGTGACTCCCACCTGTGCCCACTGCCCATGCTGCCACAGCTGTGCTGGAAGCTTGCTAGGATCCTGTTCCCACCTCCCCTCTGGCCATGGGCACTGGGTCTACAGACGCGCAAGACCAGCTTTACATGGGCCCAAACCGACAAGCTAGGCCAGCACTTTTACCCACTGAACCATCTCCCCAGCATTCCTCCTTTAAGTTTATACCTATGTTTGAGGCAAGTTTCAGAAATCAAATGGATAAAGGCAAACCCACCAGCTATGTTAGAGCACAAAACAACACTAATTCATGGAGAGGACTAATTCTCTACGTGAGAAATTGTAGAATATTTTCAAAAGGAAAACGCATTATAAAATAAAAACTTCATTACAGGGCTGGAGAGATGGTTTAGTGGGTAAGCGCTTGCCTGTGAAGCCTAAGGACCCTGGTTCGAGGCTCGATTCCCTAGGACCCGCGTTAGCCAGATGCACAAGGAGGCCCACGTGTCTGGAGTTCGTTTGCAGTGACTGGAAGCCCTGACGCGCCCATTCTCTCTCTTGCTCTCTGCCTCCTTATCTTTCTGTGTCGCTCTCAAATAAATAAAAAATAAAAATAAACAAAAAAATTTAAAAATTAAAAAAACTTCATTACAGTCTAATCTTATGATTCATTAGTTTCATTACATAAATGAGTAATTCATATAACCAAGGGGCTATATTATGGATGTATTTTATAAGTTTGTTGAGATGTTTCAATATTTTACTTTGGTCATTGGTCTTTTTGAAAATCACAAAGTCAAGTCAGGAGTGATGGCTCGTTCCAGTAATTCTAGTTCTAAGGAGGCTGAAATTCTGAATTAAGGAAATTCTAACTGATGGGATCTTAAAGACAAAAACATATGCTGTACCCAGGAGTTGTGACGCAAGCCTTTAATCCCAATGCTCAGGAGACAGAGGTAGGAGGATCACTGTGAGTTCCAAGACAGCCTGGGGGAGAGAGAGACCCTACCTCGGGGTGGGGGTGGGGGGATGGGAGAGATGGCTTAGCCTTTAAGCGCTTGCCTATGAAGCCTAAGGAAACCGGTTCGAGGTTCAATTCCAAAGTCATCTGGAGTTCATTTGCAGTGGCTGGAGGCCCTGGCGCACCCATTCTCTCTCTCTGCCTCTTTCTCTGTCGCTCTCAAATAAATAAAAATAAACTATTTAATAAAAGGTGAAATACCCATCACAATAATCAAAGAGAAGTAATCCCTCCCTACAGCTGCTTGAGGGCTCCCCAGCAGGAAAGGCAGGAGGCCTGAGCTTTGCCACTTTCTGTACAAGCAGGAGAAGGGTGAACACCCAAGGGTATAATCTGATGAAAAATAAAATAACTTCTGGCTACCTGACAAGAGATCAGGCACCAAGTTAAGGCTCCAAAACGTTTAACCTTCAGCAGTCAGCGCTACCATCTGGTTCTCGGACTTCTCTGTCTCTCTTTTTCCGCTTCTCTCGGGAACTGGGCATAGATAGTCTAATCTCCCCCAGCAGCCCTGCCTGGGGAGAAGGGGTGCAGAAGGCAGGGTACAGTTGCGGGGTTAGCCACTTACGAGATGTAGGCTGGGTATCCGAATCCTATCAGGTTGCAGAGGAGAGAGGCTCCATAACCGAACACCAGGTACAAAGCCACCAGCCCGATGACACCTAGAGAGGGACAGGACAGAGAGAGGGAGGTGGGTCGACGGCAGCACAGACACCCCGCGGGGAAGCCCCCGCGCACACGGAGGTGGGGCCCGCCCTTCTGCGGGGCGCGGCCGGGGCCTGGGAACCCCGGGGCAGTCCCCAAGCCGGCCTCCCTCCCCTCCCGGAGGCGCAGGGCTGCGCCAGGCCGGCCTTCCCCGCACCTGCCTGCGGGACCCGCCTCTTCCCGGGAGCCCACCGAGGGAGGCCCCGCACTCCGGCGGCTGCGCACCAAGCCCGGCGCCGGGTCGGCGGGAGGGACGGACGGGCGGGCGGGCGGGTGGACAGACAGACCGACCGACCGACCGACACGTCAGCGCGGGCCCGACTCGTGCGCCCGTCCAGCGCCCCCCCCCCAGGCCGGTGGCCCGCGCCCTCCCTCCCCGGCGGCGGCTCCGCAGCACCCACCGAGCGCGATGAAGCTCCGGTTCACCCCGGTCTTGGCCTCGAGCTTGGCCAGCAGGTCGGTCATGCAGTTCTTCTCGTGCAGGAAGCGGTCGAACCTCTCCCTCATGGCTGCAGACATGGCGGGGACCCGGGCGCCGCGGCCCGCCGCGATCGCGAGGCGAGGAGAGACGAGGCGAGGCTGCCGGCCGGGTGCACGGACGCAGGGCGGGGCGGGGCCGCGGCGCGTGCTCGCGTCCTCCCTGCACGCCCGCGCGCCCGCCCGCGCCGCCCCTCGCCACGCCACGCCCGCCCGCCCCGCGCGGTTCCCCCCTCTGTCCCCCCCCCGCAGCGGGCGCCGCGCGCCACACCCCGGCCGCCTCCCTGACCGCGGGGGTCTCCGCGGGAAGGAGCGGGGGACGACGACCGCACAAACACACAAAGGAAGGAGCTGGCCGCCTTGTGCCCGCCCGCGCTGCGAACGAGTACCACTGGTCTGGTACATACACCTCTGTGCTAAACCTGCCCAGGCATTTGGTGTTTTTCTTTTTAAATATTTTATTTATTTGCAGAGAGAGAGAGAGAGAGAGAGAAAATGGGTGCTTCAGGGTCTCTAGCCACTGCAAATGAACTGCAGATGCATGCACTGTTAGGAGGTGTGGTGTCACATAACTAAGACCATAGACTCACAGAATGTGAGGCAAAGTTTTGTTAGGTTAAAAAAAAAAAAAAGGCAAGGAAAGGAAAAGAAAGAGATTGGTGCATCAGGTCTGCATCCCAGAGGTCGGGATTTCAGGATGCATCCTGGAACTGCTGGGAGTGTCAGATTTTACTGGAGAAAACCCCGAGATGTTCATTGTAAAAACAGGATGGAAGTTAAAATACAAAATAAGGCAGAACTGAGGCAAGAAACATTCTATGCTATGTAATCATAAAGGTATTTAGAAACAAGAGAGGTCCAGGATGGCCATGGTACATTGCACAGAGGGGTCATCCCATTTCTTAGATAACAGAAAACACCTGCATTTTGCAATAAGGCCTGTGATAATGATTCCTGAAACTTCTTTATCTGGCAGGAAGATCAACTTGGTGTTGGCCTCCATTTTGTGTGCCTAAAGGCAAGGGCACAGGAAGATGTTTAACCAGGTCTGTTGTGTCCCTTTACATTCCATTTTCCATTACCATCTGGTTTTAAGTGGGTACTGAGCAATCAAACTCAGGCAAGCGCCTTAACCGCTAAGCCATCTCTCCAGCCCCTGCCCAGGCATCTGTAGCCTAAAGGTGGAAGAGTAGACCGTCCTGAGGGAAGTCTTCTGGTGGGGATGGGGGGTGGCGGTTTTCCCCTCTACATGAAGTGGGCAGAGTTTTCCTCCCAGACAACAGGCTGCTTGGAAGGACGTCTTCTAGAGCACACCTTTTTTGAGGACTGATATCTTAAGTGGGCTTGCACTGGCTTGATGCCTGATAGGAAGAGAAATTTTGTTTCCAAGCCCTGTCATTTGGAGACAACAGTCTTCACTTCTCTACAAACAAAAATTACCCTGAAGAAGGGTGGCACAAGATCCAAGCTTTTAGGGCAACATCCCTTTGCTTCCTCCAGCAAGTGGCACTCGTCCAACCAAACCTAAGCTGTAGTGATCTCTCACCCATGAACTGCAGGACGCTCCTTCTGAAATCACTTTCTGACTGTTTCGCACATTCTGCCAAGTTTTCTTCCTTGCATAAGCTTCAGAGTCCCCTGTGACAGATTATAACCCCGGGCCCCAGTGACTAAGTGTGCTTCCTGCTCAAGCACATGAAGCCCTAAGGGGGCCTGAGACGGCCTGAGTTCCAATTCCCAGAGCCCATGTAAGTCGCTGAGACTTTGAAGGGCAAGACAGTTTGGTGAGTGATTGAGGGGGACACCCAATGTTCTCTTCTAGCGGCTGCAAGCCATCGCAGGTAATGCCACATCAGCACACATGCTCACACCGCACACACACAACACACATGACACATGTTATGCACATGCAAAAAAAAAAAGCCTTTGTGGTCTGGAGAGATGGCTCCGTGGTTAAGGCACGTGCCTGCAAAGCCTAAGAACCCAGGTTTGATTCCCCAGTACCCACATAAAGCCAAATGAACAAGTGACGCATGCATCTGGAGTTCATTTTCAGCCACTGGAGGCCCTGGTTCACCCATTCTATCCTCCCTCTCTCTCTCCCTCTCTCTCTCTCTCTCTCTCTCTCTCTCTCTCTCTCTCCCCCTCTCTCTCTGCTTGCAAATAAATAATTTTTAAAAGCCTTTGTGCATGAGTCTAGAATTCCATTTCTCAGTAAAGCATTCAAGGACCTGTGCACAAACTGCCCTCCAACATTTCCTTCTTTGTGCCATACAGTCACTTTCAAATGGATTTATTTCTCCTACTTCCTTCTGGGGGGGGGGAGTGAAGATTATATTGCCCACTCCTTTTTCCTTATAAAAGTAGAATTTCCAAGTTCTATTTTTCTTCCCCAGAGGATATTGAAGTCAACTTTCTCAGCTGTCTCCAAATTAATGCCACACCCATCTGCCCATTTCTGTCTTCACTGGTTAATTCTCAATGTGGCAGTCAGAGGAACCAAAAAGTGAGTCGGCTGCACACGGTGTCGCACGCCTTTAATTCCAGGACTTAGAAGGCAGAAGTAGGAGGATTCACCATGAGTTCAAGACCAGCCTGCGGCTACATAGTGAATTCCAAGTCAGCCTGGGATAGAGCAAGGCCTTACCTGGAAGGGGAAAAAAAAGTGAGTCAAAGCCTAGCATGAGTATGCACGCCTGTAATACCAGCACTTAGAAAGTCACAGCAGAAGGATCAGGAGTTTGAAGCCAGCCTGAGCTACATGGTACTTTGTCTCTAATAAATAAATAAATAAATAATAAAAAATATATATAAAAAAAAAGGTGGGCCGGGGGCCGGGTGTGATGGCGCATGCCTTTAATCCCAGCACTAGGGAGGCAGAGGTAGGAAAACTGCCATGAGTTCAAGGCCACCCTGAGACTACATGGTGAATTCCAGGTCAGCCTGGGCTAGAGTGAGATCCTACCTCGAGGAAAAAAAAAAAAGGTGGGTCAAGTTGTGCTACCTCTGCTCTTACCTCCTCAACGACTTTTCGTGTGTGTGTGTGTGTGTAATGATGCACACTGGGGCTGTAAACAGCCTTGAACCACTGGAGTGTCTGCACTGGGGTGATGTGAATTTTGTGTTTTGTGGAATTCCTCATGAAAATTGGTGCAAAAAGACAGTCTTCTTCCACCTCTTACTGTTTGCTGCTGGTAAGGAGGGCTGTTGCAGTCCAGTTCACATTGCTGGTAGAAATCACCCAACCAAGAGCAGCTTCTGGGAAAAAAGAGATTTATTTTGGCTTAAAGGCTCGAGGGGAAGCTTCATGATAGCAGAGGAAAACGATGGCATGAGCAGAGGGTGGACATCACCCCCTGGCCCACATAAGGTGGATAACAGCAACAGGAGAGTGTGCCAAACACTGGCAAGGGGAAACTGGCTATAACACCCATAAGCCTGCCCCCAACAATACACTGCCTCCAGGAGGCCTTAATACCCAAATCTCCATCAGCTGGGAACCTAGCCTTCAGAACACCTAAGTTTATAGGGGACACCTGACTCAAACCACCATGAGGGCCCAGCTGGTTTGGAGCTTCAGGCTTCTCCTGACTCCACCTCCACTGCTGTGGGAACGCTGGGATAACAGACGGGAGCTCCAGTAGGCGGCCTTGCCCAGCAGGCTTGTGGGTGACTTTCTCTCTGTCTAAAGATGGACCCCAAGGTCATTCAAGGTGGTTCAGTCCCCCACCCTCACCTTTTCTGATTTCATCTGCTTCTGCCTCAAATAAGCTAGGCCTGCTCTTGTCTCTGGACTGTCATTTTTCATCTCTCAGTGGTTCTAAGCCAGGAGCGATTTATTCCCCAGGGGCTTTGTGGCAATGCCCAGAGACACTTGGTCAGATTGTCACAACTGGGGGATACAGAGAAGAGTGCTGCTAGTGGGAAGAGATCAGGAGTCTGCTAAGCACCACGTGATGCACAGGTCAGCCCTAAACATCAAGAATTTTCAAAAGAGCCACGCATGGTGCATGCCTTTAATCCCATCACTCAGAAGGCTGGGGCAGGAGGATCGCCATGAGTTCAATGCTAGCCTAGGCTACAGAGTGAATTTCAGGTCAGCCTGAGCTAGAGTGAGACTCTGATTAAAGTTAAAAGAAAAGGGAAAGAATGTTGGGCTGGGAACATGCCTCAATGGTTAAAGTGCTGGCTTGCAAAGCCTAATGGCCTGGAGTTCAGTTCCCCAGTAACCACATAAAGCCAGATGCACAAAGTGGCATATGCACCTGTGGTTCGTTTGCAGTGGCAGGAGGCCCTGTCATGCCCATTCTTCCCCCACCTCCCCTCCCTTTCCCTCTCTCCACAAATCTACAAATTAAAAAAAAAAATGAAGTATAGAGACCATTCTCTAAAACATCATTTCCCTAGAAAATCACTCACCTTTCTCTTATTAATAGATCTTTGCTCAGGTGGCATCTACTAATCCCAGATTACAAACTCAAAGGTCTCCCTGTCTTGCTTCACTTTTTTTGTTGTTGTTATCCT